>NW_017215321.1:0-14002 GCF_001704415.2 Capra hircus
TAGGTGTTGTTGGTGAGAGAGCATACGGCTTCCTGCTGGATGTGGGCAGAACTCTTCGTGCTTCCTCTCGAGTGGAGACGGGTATGTCGGGGAACTTCTTGAGTTGCAGCAAGGGTGTGAAAGACCCTTTGGATGTTCCAGATGTTAGAGTGTGATTAGCCTCGAGACGCCTCAGTCGGAAATGGGCCTCATGTCGCCTGGAGGGGAGAACCTCCTGGATTTTACTCGAGTTGCGGCAGGTGCTCTCGACTTATCGACGGGGACCTCAGGGACCCGCTCTGGTGGCCTCAGGAAAGGCCAGACCCCATGCGAGTTGCTCGGGGGCCTCTCCGGATTCCTCTCCCTTCGATGCCGGGGCCTAAGACCTTGTGTGGAGTCGGTGCCGGAACCTGAGGATTCCTCTCCAGTGCTGACATGGATCTTGGGGTACATCTGGAGTCTCCCCCGGGGAGTCAGTCCTCATCTCGAGATGGGAGCATGCACGTGCGCTTTCCTCCCGAGTTGAGGCAGCAGTGTAGCGCTTCCATTCGCGTGGATCAAGGGATTGAGGCTTTCCCATCGAGGCTTTCCCAGGAGGCTTTCCCAGGAGGCTTTCCCAGGAGCTTTCCCACAGGGCTGTCCCACGTGCCACCGTGGTGTGAGTCCATCCTCGGCTTGAAAGTCGAGGCAGTGCAGGGAAAACAGGTTCCCTGGAATGGACTGAGACATCTGGGGGACTCTGGGAATGGTGGCACGACGCTGGAGTTCTGCTCACCTTTCCTGTGGAGAGCACCTCCTCTTGAGATGCGACGGAAACACCGGGAATTTTTTCCGGAGCACGCAGGGAAAGGATCCCTCCATCGATCTAGCAGGCGGAAACGGGGCTCCTCTGGATGTGGGCAGGAATCTCGTGCTTCCTCTCGAGTGGAGACGGGTAAGTCGGGGAACTTCTTGAGTTGCAGCAAGGGTGTGAAGGACCCTTTGGAATTCCCAGAGGTTAGGTGTGAATAGCCTCGAGACGCCTCAGCGGAAATGGGCCTCATCTCGCCTGGAGGGGAGAACCTCCTGGATTTTCTCGAGTTGCGGCAGGTGCTCTCGACCTACGACGGGTGACCTCAGGGACCCGCTCTGGTGGCCTCAGGAAAGGCCAGTCCCTATGCGAGTTGCTCGGGGTCTCTCGGGATTCCTATCCCGTCGAAATCGGGGCCTAAGACCTTGTTTGGAGTCCGTGCCGGAACCTCGAGGATTCATCTCCAGTGCTGACATGGATCTTGGGGTACTTCTGAGTTTCCCCAGGGGAGTCAGTCCTCATCTCAAGTGGGGGCCTGCACGTGCGCTTTCCTCTCGAGCTGTAGCAGCAGTGTCACGCTGGCTTAAGACCTTGTTTGGCATCGGTGCCGGAACCTGAGTGTTCCTCTCCAGTGCTGACATGGATCTTGGGGTACTTCTAAGTCTCCCCAGGGGAGTCAGTCCTCGTCTCAAGTGGGGGCCTGCACGTGCGCTTTCCTTCCGAGCTGTAGCAGAAGTGTCGCTCTTCCTTCGCGGGGATCAAGGGATCTGTGGCTTTCCCTCTAGGCTTTCCCACGAGGCTTTCCCACTAGGCTTTCCCACAGGGCTATCCACGTGCCACCGTGGTGTGACTCGATCCTCGGCTTGAAAGTCGAGGCAGTGCAGGGAAAACAGGTTTCCCTGGAATGGACTGAGACATCTGGGGTCTATGGGAATGGTGGCACGACCCTGGAGTTCCTCTCGCCTTTCCTGTGGAGAGCGCCTCCTCTTGTGATGCGACGGAAACGCTGTGAATTCTTTCCCCACCACGCAGGGAAAGGATCCCTCCACTCGAGCTAGGAGGCGAAAACGTGGCTCCTCTGGATGTGGGCTGTATTCTCGTGCTTCCTTTCGAGTGGAGACAGGTATGTCGGGGAACTTCTTGAGTTGCAGCAAGGGTGTGAAGGACCCTTTGGAATTTCCACATGTTAAATGTGATTAGCCTCGAGACGCCTCAGCGGAAATGGGCCTCATCTCGCCTGGAGGGGAGAACCTCCTGGATTTTCTCGAGTTGCGGCAGGTGCTCTCGACTTACGACGGGGGACCTCAGGGACCCACTCTGGTGGCCATCAGGAAAGGCCAGTCCCCATGCGAGTTGCTCGGGGGCCTCTCGGGATTCCTCTCCCGTCGATGCCAGGGCCTAAGACCTTGTGTGGAATCTGTTCCGGAACCTGAGGATTCCTCTCCAGTGCTGACATAGAACTTGGGGTACTTCTGAGTCTCCCCAGGGGAGTCAGTCCTCGTCTCGAGTGGGGGCCTGCACGTGCGCTTTCCTCTCGAGCTTTAGCAGCAGTGTCACGCTTCCCTTCGCGTGGATCAAGGGATCTGTGGCTTTCCCTCGAGGCTTTCCCACGAGGCTTTCCCACAGGGCTGTCCCACGTGCCACCGTGGTGTGAGTCGATCCTCGGCTTGAAAGTGGAGGCAGTGCAGGGAAACAGGTTCCCTGGAATGGACTGAGACATCTGGGGGACTCTGGGAATGGTTTCACGACCCTGGACTCGTGGGAAAGACTTGTGGGAAAGCCTCGTGGGAAAGCCTTGTGGAAAAGCCTCGTGGGAAAGCCACAGATCCCTTGATCCACGCGAAGGAAAGCGTGACACTGCTGTTACAGCTCGGGAGGAAAGAGCACGTGCATGCCCCCAATCGAGACGAGGACTGACTCCCCTGGGGAGACTCCAGAAGTACCCCAAGTTCCATGTCAGCACTGGAGAGTAATCCTCAGGTTCCGGCACCGAATCCACACAAGCTCTTAATCCACAGCATCTACAGGAGAGGAATCCCGAGATGCCCCCGAGCAACTCGCATGGGGACTGGCCTTTCCTGAGGCCACCAGAGCGAGTCCATGAGGTCCACGTCGTAAGTCAAGAGCACATGCCGCAACGCGAGAAAATCCAGGAGGTTCTCCCCTGCAGGCGAGATGAGGCCCATTCGTGCTGAGGCGTCTCAGAGGCTAATCAGAGCTAACCTCTGGAACATCCAAAGGGTCCTTCACACCCTTGCTGCAACCCAAGAAGTTCCCCTGCATGCCCGTCTCCACTCGAGAGGAAGCACGCGAGTCCCGCCCAAATCGCGAGGAGCCGCGTTTTCGCATCCTAGCTCGAGAGGAGGGATCCTTTCCCTGCGTGTTCGGGAAAGAATTCCCGGCGTTCCCGTCGCATCTCAACAGGAGGCCCTCTCCACAGGAAAGACGAGAGGAACTCCAGGGTCGTGCCACCATTCCCAGAGTCCCCCAGATGTCTCAGTCCATTCCAGGGAAACCTGTTTTCCCTGCACTGCCTCGACTTTAAAGCCGAGGATCCACTCACACCACGGTGGCACGTGGGACAGCCCTGTGGGAAAGCCTCCTGAAAAGCCTCGTGGGAAAGCCTCGAGGGAAAGCCACAGATCCCTTGATCCACGCGAAGGGAAGCGTGACACTGCTCCTAAAGCTCGGGAGGAAAGCACACGTGCATGCCCCCATTCAAGACGAGAACTGACTCCCCTGGGGAGACTCCAGAAGTACCCCAAGATCCATGTCAGCACTGGAGAGGAATCATCAGGTTTCAGGACCGACTCCACACAAGGTCTTAGTCCACAGCATCGACAGGAGAGGAATCCCGAGAGGCCCCCGAGCAACTCGCATGGGGCCTGGCCTTTCCTGAGGCCACCAGAGCGGGTCCCTGAGGTCCCGGTCGTAAGTCGAGAGCACCTGCCGCAACTCGAGAAAATCCAGGAGGTTCTCCCCTCCAGGCGAGATGAGGCCCATTTCCGTGGAGGTGTCTCGAGCCTAATCACACCTAACCTCTGGAACTTCCAACGGGTCCTTCACACCCTTGCTGCAACTCAAGAAATTCCCGACATATCCGTCTCCACTCGAGAGGAAGCACGAGAGTCCCACCCCCATCCAGAGGAGCCCCGATTCTGCCTCCTACCTCGAGAGGAGGGATCCTTTCCCTGCGTGGTCCGGAAAGAATTCCCGGCGTTCCCGTCGCATCTCAAGAGGAGGCGCTCTCCACAGGAAAGGCGAGAGGATCTTCAGGGTCGTGTCACCATTCCCAGAGCCCAAAGATGTCTCAGTCCATTCCAGGAAATCATGTTTTCCCTGCACTGCCTCGACTTTCAAGCCGATGATCGACTCACACCACGGTGGCACGTGGGACAGCCCTGTGGGTAAGCCTCGTGGGAAAGCCTCGAGGGAAAGCCACAGATCCCTTGATCCACCCGAAGTAAAGCGTGACACGGCTGCTACAGCTCGGGAGGAAAGCGCAGGTGCATGCCCCCACTCTAGACGAGGACTGACTCCCCTGGGGAGACCCCAGAAGAACCCCAAGATCTATGTCAGCACTGGAGAGGAATCCTAAGTTCCCGGCCCCGAATCCACACAAGGTCTTAGGCCCCGGCATCGACGGGAGAGGAATCCCGAGAGGCCCCCGAGCAACTCGCATGGGGACTGGCCTTTCCTGAGGCCACCAGAGCGAGTCCCTGAGCTCCCGTCGTAAGTCGAGAGCACCTGCTGCAACTCGAGAAAATCCAGGAGGTTCTCCCCTCTAGGAGAGATGAGGCCAATTTCCGCTGAGGCGTCTCACGGCTTATTAGCAGCTAACATCTCGAACTTCAAAAGGGTCCTTCACTCCCTTGCTGCAACTCAAGAAGTTCCCCAACATTCCCGTATCCACTCGAGAGGAAGCACGAGAGTCCCGCCCACATCCAGAGGAGCCCCGTTTCCGCCTCCTAGCTCGAGAGGTGGGATCCTTTCACTGCGTGGTCTGGAAAGAATTCCCGGCGTTACCGTCGCATCTCAAGAGGAGGCGCTCTCCACAAGAAAGGCGAGAGGAACTCCAGGGTCGTGCCACCATTCCCAGAGTCCCCCAGATGTCTCAGTCCATTCCAGGGCAACCTGTTTCTCCTGCACTGCCTCGACCTTCAAGATGAGGATCGACTCACACCACGGTGGCACGTGGGACAACCCTGTGGGAAAGCCTCGTGAAAAGCCTCGTGGGAAAGCCTCGAGGGAAAGCCACAGATCCCTTGATCCACGCGAAGGGAAGAGTGACACTGCTGCTACAGCTCAGGAGGAAAGCGCACCTGTATGCCCCCACTCGAGACGTGGACTGACTCACCTGGGGAGACTCCAGAAGTACCCCAAGATCCATGACAGCACTGGAGAGGAATCCTCAGGTTCCGGTACTGACTCCACATAAGGTGTTAGTCCCCGGCATCGAAGGGAGAGGAATCCCGAGAGGCCCCCGAGCAACTCGCATGGGGACTGGCCTTTCCTGAGGCCACCAGAGCGGGTCCCCCCATCGTAAGTCGAGAGCACTTCCAAAACTCGAGAAAATCCAGGAGATCTGCCGTCCATGCGAGATGAGGCCCATTTCCACTGAGGCGTCCGAGGCTAATCACAACTAACCTGTGGAACTTCCAAAGGGTCCTTCACACCCTTGCTGCAACTCAAGAAGTTCCCCGATATACCCGTCTCCGCTCGAGAGGAAGCACGAGATTCCCGCCCATATCCAGAGGAGCCCCGATTCCGCCTCCTAGCTCGAGAGGAGGGATCCTTTCCCTGCGTGGTTTGGAAAGAATTCCCGGCGTTCCCGTCGCATCTCAAGAGGAGGCGATCTCCACAGGAAAGGCAAGAAGAACTCCAGGGTCCTGCCACCATTCCCAGAGTCCCCCAGATGTCTCAGTCCATTCCAGGGAAACCTGTTTTCCCTGCACTGCCCTGACTTTCAAGCCGAGGATCAACTCACACAACGGTGGCACGTGGGACAGCCCTGTGGGAAAGCCTCGTGGAAAGCCTCTAGGGTAAGCCTCGAGGGAACGCCACAGATCCCTTGATCCACGCGAAGGGAAGCGCGACACTGTTGCTACAGCTCGGAAGGAAAGCGCACGTGCATGCCCCCACTCGAGACGAGGACTGACTCCCCTGGGTGACTCCAGAACTACCCCAAGATCCATCTCAGCACTGGAGAGGAATGCTCAGGTTCCGGCACCGACTCCACACAAGATCTTAGGCCCCGGCATCGACGGGAGAGGAATCCCGAGAGGCCCCCGAGCAACTCGCATGGGGACTGGCCTTTCCTGAGGCCATCAGAGCGGGTCCCTGAGGTCCCCGTCGAAAGTCGAGAACCCCTCCGCAACTCGAGAAAATCGAGGAGGTTCTCCCCTCCAGGCGAGATTGGGCCCATTTGTGCTGAGGCGTCTCGTGGCTAATCACACCTAACCTCTGGAACTTCCAAAGGGTCCTTCACACCCTTGCTGCAACTCAAGAAGTTCCCCGACATACCCGTCTCCACTCGAGAGGAAGCACGAGAGTTCCGCCAATATCCAGAGGAGACCCGTTTCCGCCTCCTAGCTCGAGAGGAGGGATCCTTTCCCTGCGTGGTGGGGAAAGAATTTCCCGCGTTCCTGTCGCATCTCAAGAGAAGGCGCTCTCCACAGGAAAGGCGAGAGGAACTCCAGGATCGGTGCCACCATTCCCAGAGTCCCCCAGATGTCTCAGTCCATTCCAGGGAAACCTGTTTTCCCTGCACTGCCTCGACTTTCAAGCCGAGGATCGACTTACACCACTGTGGCACGTGGGACAGCCCTGTGGGAAACGCTCGTGGGAAAGCCTCGTGGGAAAGCCTCGTGGGAAAGCCTCGTGGGAAAGCCTCGTGGGAAACCCTCAAGCGAAAGCCACAGATAACTTGTTCCATGCGAAGGGAAGCGTGACACTTCTGCTATAGCTCGGGAGGAAAGCGCACGTGCATGCCCCCACTCGCGACGAGGACTGACTCCCCTGGGGAGACTCCAGAAGTACCCCAGGATCCATGTCGGCACGGGAGAGGAATCCTCAGGTTCCAGCACCGACTCCGCACAAGGTCTTATGCCCCGGCATCGACGGGTGCGGAATCCCGGGAGGCCCCCGAGCAACTCGCATGGGGACTGGCCTTTCCTGAGGCCACCAGAGCGGGTCCCGGATGTCCCCGTCGTAAGTCGAGAGCACCTGCCGCAACTCGAGAAAATACAGGAGGTTCTCCCCTCTAGGCGAGATGAGGCCCATTTCCGCTCAGGCGTCTCTAGGCTAATCACACCTAAAATCTGGAACTTCCAAAGGGTCCTTCACACCCTTGCTGCAACTCATGAAGTTCCCCGACATACCCGTCTCCACTCGAGAGGAAGCACGAGAGTCCCGCCCACATCCAGAGGAGCCCCGTTTCCGACTCCTAGCTCGAGAGGAGGGATCCTTTCCCTGCGTGGTGGGGAAAGAATTCCTGGCGTTCCCGTCGCATCTCCAGAGGAGGCGCTCTCCACAGGAAAGGCGAGAGGAACTCCAGGGTCGTGCCACCATTCCCAGAGTCCCCCAGATGTCTCAGTCCATTCCAGGGAAACCTGTTTTCCCTGCACTGCCTCTACTTTCAAGCCGAGGATCGACTCACACCACGGTGACACGTGGGACAGCCCTGTGGGAAAGCCTCGGGGGGAAGCCGAGGGAAAGCCACAGATCCCTTGATCCACGGGAAGGGCAAGCGCGACTCTGCTGCTACAGCTCGGGAGGAAAGCGCACGTGCATGCCCCCATCGAGAGGAGGACTGACTCCCCTGGGGAGACTCCAGAGGTACCCCAAGATCCATGTCAGCACTGGAGAGGAATCCTCAGGTTGCCACACCGACTGCACACAAGATCTTAGGCCCCGGCATCGACGGGAGAGGAATCCAGAGAGGTCCCTGAGGAAATCGCTTGGGGACTGGCCTTTCCTGAGGCCACCAGAGCGTGTCCCTGAGGTCCCCGTCGAAAGTCAAGAGCACCTGCTGCAACTCGAGAAAATCCAGGAGGTTCTCCCCTCCAGGCGAGATGAGGCCCATTTCCGCTGAGGCGTCTCGAGGCCAATCACACCTAACCTCTGGAACTTCCAAAGGGTCCTTCACAACCATTGCTGCAACTCAAGAAGTTCCCCGACATAACCGTCTCCACTCGAGAGGAAGCACGAGAGTCCCGCCCACATCCAGAGGAGCCCCGTTTCCGCCTCCTAGCTCGAGAGGAGGGATCCTTTCCCTGCATGATCGGGAAAGAATTCCCGGCGTTTCCGTCTCATCTCAAGAGGAGGCGCTCTCCACAGGAAAGGCGAGAGGAATTCCAGGGTCGTGCCACCATTCCCATGAGTCCCCCAGATGATCTCAGTCCATTCCAGGGAAACCTGCTTTCCCTGCACTGCCTCGACTTTCAAGCCGAGGATCGACTCACACCACGGTGGCTCGTGGGACAGCCCTGTCGGAAAGCCTCGTGGAAAGCTCTGGAAAGCCTCGAGGGAAAGCCACAGATCCCTTGATCCACGCGAAGGGAAGCGCGACACTGCTGCTACAGCTCCGGAGGAAAGCGCACGTGCATGCCCCGACTCGAGACGAGGACTGACTCCCCTGGGGAGACTCCAGAAGTACCCCAAGATCCATGTCAGGCACTGGAGAGGAATCCTCAGGTTCCGGCACCGACTCCACACAAGGTCTTAGGCCCCGGCATCGAAGGGAGAGGAATCCCGAGAGGCCCCCGAGCAACTCGCATGGGGACTGGCCTTTCCTGAGGCCACCAGAGCGGGTCCCTGGAGGTCCCCGTCGATAAGTCGAGAGCACCTGCCGCAACTCGAGAAAATCCAGGAGGTTCTCCCCTCCAGGCGAGATGAGGCCCATTTCCGCTGAGGCGTCTCGAGGTCTAATCACACCTAACCTCTGGAACTTCCAAAGGGTCCTTCACACCCTTGCTGCAACTCAAGAAGTTCCCCGACATACCCGTCTCCACTCCGAGAGGAAGCACGAGAGTCCCGCCCACATCCAGAGGAGCCCCGTTTCCGCCTCATAGCTCGAGAGGAGGGATCCTTTCCCTGCGTGGTCGGGAAAGAATTCCCGGCGTTCCCGTCGCATCTCAAGAGGAGGCGCTCTCCACAGGAAAGGCGAGAGGAACTCCAGGGTCGTGCCACCATTCCCAGAGTCCCCCAGATGTCTCAGTCCATTCCAGGGAAACCTGTTTTCCCTGCACTGCCTCGACTTTCAAGCCGAGGATCGACTCACACCACGGTGGCACGTGGGACAGCCCTGTGGGAAAGCCTCGTGGGAAAGCCTCGTGGGAAAGCCTCGAGGGAAAGCCACAGATCCCTTGATCCACGCGAAGGGAAGCGTGACACTGCTGCTACAGCTCGGGAGGAAAGCGCACGTGCATGCCCCCACTCGAGACGAGGACTGACTCCCCTGGGGAGACTCCAGAAGTACCCCAAGATCCATGTCAGCACTGGAGAGGAATCCTCAGGTTCCGGCACCGACTCCACACAAGATCTTAGGCCCCGCATCGACGGGGAGAGGAATCCCGAGAGGCCCCCGAGCAACTCGCATGGGGACTGGCCTTTCCTGAGGCCACCAGAGCGGGTCCCTGAGGTCCCCGTCGTAAGTCGAGAGCACCTGCCGCAACTCGAGAAAATCCAGGAGGTTCTCCCCTCCAGGCGAGATGAGGCCCATTTCCGCTGAGGCGTCTCGAGGCTAATCACACCTAACCATCTGGAACTTCCAAAGGGTCCTTCACACCCTTGCTGCAACTCAAGAAGTTCCCCGACATACCCGTCTCCACTCGAGAGGAAGCACGAGAGTCCCGCCCACATCCAGAGGAGCCCCGTTTCCTCCTCATTGCTCGAGAGGATGATCCTTTCCCTGCGTGGTCGGGAAAGAATTCCCGGCGTTCCCGTCGCATCTCAAGAGGAGGCGCTCTCCAGAGGAAAAACGAGAGGAACTCCAGAGTCGTGCCCCCATTCCCAGAGTCCCCCAGATGTCTCAGTCCATTCCAGGGAAACCTGTATTCCCTGCACTGCCTCGACTTTCAAGCCGAGGATCGACTCACACCACAGTGGCACGTGGGACAGCCCTGTGGGAAAGCCTCGTGGGAAAGCCTCTTGCGAAAGCCTCGAGGGAAAGCCACAGATCAGTTGATACACGCGAAGGAAGCGTGACACTGTTGCTACAGCTCGGGAGGAAAGCGCACGTGTATGCCCCCACTCGAGTAGAGGACTGACTGCCCTGGGGAGACTCCAGAAGTACCCCAAGAACCATGTCAGCACTGGAGAGGAATCCTCAGGTTCCGGCACCGACTCCACACAAGATCTTAGGCCCTGGCATCGACGGGAGAGGAATCCCGAGAGGCCCCCGAGCAACTCGCATGGGGACTGGCCTTTCCTGAGGCCACCAGAGCGGGTCCCTGAGGTCCCCGTCGTAAGTCGAGAGCACCTGCCGCAACTCTAGAAAATCCAGGAGGTTCTCCCCTCCAGGCGAGATGAGGCCCATTTCCACTGAGGGTCTCGAGGCTAATTACACCTAACCTCTGGAACTTCCAAAGGGTCCTTCACACCCTTTCCTGCAACTCAAGAAGTTCCCCGACATACCCGTCTCCACTCGAGAGGAAGCACGAGAATCCCGCCCACATCCATAGGAGCCCTGTTTCCTCCTCCTAGCTCGAGGGAGGGATCCATTTCCCTGCGTGGTCGGGAAAGAATTCCCGGCATTTCCGTCGCATCTCAAGAGGAGGCTCTCTAACAGGAAAGGCGATAGGAACTCCAGGGTCGTGCCACCATTCCCAGAGTCCCCAGATGTCTCCAGTCCGTTCCAGGGAAACCTGTTTTCCCAGCACTGCGTCGACTTTCAATCTGAAGATCGACTCACACCACGGTGGCACGTTGGGACAGCCCTGTGGGAAAGCCTCGTGGGAAAGCCTCGAGGGAAAGCCACAGATCCCTTGAATCCACGCGAATGGAAGCGCGACAGTGCTGCTACAACTCGAGAGGAAAGCGCACGTGCATGCCCCCACTCAAGAGGAGGACTGACTCCCCTGGGGAGACTCCAGAAGTACCCCAAGATCCATGTCAGCACTGGAGAGGAATCCTCAGGTTCCGGCACTGATTCCACACAAGGTCTTAGGCCCCGGCATCGACGGGAGAGGAATCCCGAGAGGCCCCGAGCATCTCGCATGGGGACTGGCCTTTCCTGAGGCCACCAGAGCGGGTCCCTGAGGTCCCAGTCGTAAGTCGAGAGCACCTGCCGCAACTCGAGAAAATCCATGTAGGTTCTCCCCTCCAGGCGAGATGAGGCCCTTTTCCGATGAGGCGTCCTCAAGGCTAATCACAATTAAACTGCTGGAATTTCCCACGGGTCCTTCACACCCTTGCTGCAACTCAAGAAGTTCCCCGTCATACCCGACTCCACTCGAGAAGAAGGCACGAGAGTCCCGCCCACATACAGAGGAGCCCCGTTTCCGCCTCATAGCTCTAGAGGAGGGATCCTTTCCTTGCGTGGTCTGGAAAGTGTTCCCGGCGTTTCCGTCGCATCTCAAGAGGAGGCGCTCTCCACATTGAAACGGGAGAGGAACTCCAGGGTCGTGCCACCGTTCCCACAGCTCCCCCAGATGTCTCATTCCATTCCACAGGAAACCATGTTTTCCCTACACTGCCTCGACTTTCAAGCTGAGGATCGACTCACACCACGGTGGCATGTGGGACAGCCCTGTGGGAAAGCCTCGTGGAAAAGTCTCCTGAGAAAGCCTCGAGGGAAAGCCACAGATCCCATGATCCACGCGAAGGGAAGCTTGACACTGCTGCTACAGCTCGGGTGGAAAACCCACGTGCATATCTCCACTCGCGACGAGGAATGACTCCCCTGGGAGACTCCAGAAGTACCCCAAGATCCATGTCAGCACTGGAGAGGAATCCTCAGGATTCCGACACAGACTCCACACAAGGTCCTTAGGCCCGGCATCGACGGGAGAGGAATCCCGAGAGGCCCCGAGCAACTCGCATGGGGACTGGCCTTTCCTGAGGCCACCAGAGCGGGTCCCTGAGGTCCCAGTCGTAAGTCGAGAGCACCTGCCGCAACTCGAGAAAATCCAGGAGGTTCTCCCCTCCAGGCGAGATGAGGCCCATTTCCGCTGAGGCGTCTCGAGGCTAATCACACCTAACCTCTGGAACTTCCAAAGGGTCCTTCACACCCTTGCTGCAACTCAAGAAGTTCCCCGACATACCCGTCTCCACTCGAGAGGAAGCACGAGAGTCCCGCCCACATCCAGAGGAGCCCCGTTTCCGCCTCATAGCTCGAGAGGAGGGATCCTTTCCCTGCGTGGTCGGGAAAGAATTCCCGGCGTTCCCGTCGCATCTCAAGAGGAGGCGCTCTCCACAGGAAAGGCGAGAGGAACTCCAGGGTCGTGCCACCATTCCCAGAGTCCCCCAGATGTCTCAGTCCATTCCAGGGAAACCTGTTTTCCCTGCACTGCCTCGACTTTCAAGCCGAGGATCGACTCACACCACGGTGGCACGTGGGACAGCCCTGTGGGAAAGCCTCGTGGAAAGCCTCTGGGAAAGCCTCAAGGGAAAGCCACAGATCCGTTGATCCACGCGAAGGGAAGCGTGACACTGCTGCTACAGCTCGGGAGGAAAGCGCACGTGCATGCCCCCACTCGAGACGAGGACTGACTCCCCTGGGGAGACTCCAGAAGTACCCCAAGATCCTATGTCAGGCACTGGAGAGGAATCCTCAGGTTCCGGCACCGACTCCACACAAGATCTTAGGTCCTCGGCATCGACGGGGAGAGGAATCCCGAGAGGCCCCGAGCAACTCGCATGGGGACTGGCCTTTCCTGAGGCCACCAGAGCGGGTCCCTGAGGTCCCCGTCGTAAGTCGAGAGCACCTGCCGCAACTCGAGAAAATCCAGGAGGTTCTCCCCTCCAGGCGAGATGAGGCCCATTTCCGCTGAGGCGTCTCGAGGCTAATCACACCTAACCATCTGGAACTTCCAAAGGGTCCTTCACACCCTTGCTGCAACTCAAGAAGTTCCCCGACATACCCGTCTCCACTCGAGAGGAAGCACGAGAGTTCCCGCCCACATCCAGAGGAGCCCCGTTTCCGCCTCCTAGCTCGAGAGGGAGGGATCCTTTCCCTGCGTGGTCGGGAAAGAATTCGCGGCGTTCCGTCGCATCTCAAGAGGAGGCGCTCTCCTACAGGAAAGGCGAGAGGAACTCCAGGGTCGTGCCACCATTCCCAGAGTCCCCCAGATGTCTCAGTCCATTCCAGGGAAACCTGTTTTTCCCTGCACTGCTCGACTTTCAAGCCGAGGATCGACTCACACCACGGTGGCACGTGGGACATCCCTGTGGGAAAACCTCGTGGGAAAGCCTCGTGGGAAAGCCTCGAGGGAAAGCCACAGATCCCTTGATCCAGGCGAAGGGAATGCGTGACACTGCTGCTACAGCTCGGGAGGAAAGCGCACGTGCATGCCCCAACTCGAGACGAGGACTGACTCCCCTGGGGAGACTCCAGAAGTACCCCAAGATCCATGTCAGCACTGGAGAGGAATCCTCAGGTTCCGGCACCGACTCACACAAGGATCTTAGGCCCCGGCATCGACGGGAGAGGAATCCCGAGAGGCCCCGAGCAACTTCGCATGGGGACTGGCCTTTCCTGAGCCACCAGAGCGGGTCCCTGAGGTCCCCGTCGTAAGTCGAGAGCACTGCCGCAACTCGAGAAAATCCAGGAGGTTCTCCCCTCCAGGCGAGATGAGGCCCATTTTCCGCTGAGGCGTCTCGAGGCTAATCACACCTAACCTCTGGAACTTCCAAAGGGTCCTTCACACCCTTGCTGCAACTCAAGAAGTTCCCGACATACCGTCTCCACTCGAGAGGAGCACGAGAGTCCGCCCACATCCAGAGGAGCCCCGTTTCCGCCTCCTAGCTCGAGAGGAGGAATCCTTTCCCTGCGTCTTCGGGAAAGAATCCCGGCATTCCCGTCGCATCTCAAGAGGAGGCGCTCTCCAAAGGAAAGGCGAGAGGAACTCCTGGGTCGTGCCACCATTCCCAGAGTCCCCCAGATGTCTCAGTCCATTCCAGGGAAACATGTTTTCCCTGCACTGCCTCGACTTTCATGCTGAGGATCGACTCACACCACGGTGGCTCCTGGGACAGCCCTGTGGGAAAGCCTCGTGGGGAAATCCTCGGGGG
>NW_017215322.1:0-13998 GCF_001704415.2 Capra hircus
GTATGTCGGGGAACTTCTTGAGTTGCAGCAAGGGTGTGAAAGACCCTTTGTAAGTTCCAGAGGTTAGGTGTGATTAGCCTCGAGATGCCTCAGCGGAAATGGGCCTCATCTCGCCTGGAGGGAGAACCTCCTGGAGTTTCTCGAGTTGCGGCAGGTGCTCTCGACTTACGACGGGGACCTCACGGACCCGCTATGGTGGTCTCAGGAAAGGCCAGTCCCCAAGCGAGTTGCTCGGGGCCTCTCGGATTCCTCTCCCGTCGATGCCGGGCCTAAGGCTGCCGGGAGCCAGTGTGAGGAAGCCCGCCCGTGACAAGGTTATGAGGAAGGAAGCTGACATACGCAAGGCGTGCTCAGACTTCAGGGACCCCTCTGGAAATTTTTAAGCATGTACCCCAACAAAATCTACCGGTTTTTGTGCTCTGCTTTTTCACTCTTCTGACCTTTTCTGGAAAAAGTCAATTCAGGGCGTTAGTCTTCTGCATTTGAAAGAGTGTTTCAATCCAAAAACCCTCTGATGGCTTTCTAGCCTGCCTGTAGAACTCGTACAGCTGCGCTTGTGATTGTTTGAGGCCTCCTGACCGCAGGAGGCACAGGAAGCTTAAAACATCCTAGGAATGCAGGAGCTTCTGAGGAGTCAGAATCTTTAGAATAGGACTGATTAAAAGTTTCATTTTTTGGGTCAATGCTTGCTGCCAAATTTTCATATCCTTTATTTTTAGATATAGTTGGTATGTGAAAAAAAGTAGTAGACCTGGTATTAGCAACATTAGATCTTTGAGTTAAGTACCTTCTTTGTTATAACCCACTGCACCTTTGTTCTATAGAGATGTAACTTTAGTGCTTTAAGGAGATGCAGATTAAAGAAAAACACTTCAGGGGAAACAAAATTAACATTCATTAAGGAAGAGAGCCAAAAAGTGTTAACAATCCTCTTGGCCAGAAGATAATGTAAATTACCTGAGACCTTTTGTATACAAAATGATATACAGAAAGAATCTGGGTTGAGAAACACTACATAATTTTGTGTTATCCATTGATCTCCATGTATTATCAAAAGTATAAAAGACCTTCTGATCAATAAAGAGGAGGCCAGGGGCCGGGGGCCAGTTTCTCGGACCAGCTTCTCGAACTAGTCTCTCAGCCTGGTTTCTTGGGACTCTGGCTCCCCCTGTGTCTTTCTCTCTCTTTCTTCTTCTCTACCTTTCCTTCTCTCTGCTCTTTACTATAACTTCAGGCTGAATCTCCACCTGGAGTGCCGGAGGCTCGCCAGGTCTACTTACTTGGCCTGGCTGTTAAGACCGCGCACGAAAGGGAGCTTAAGGCGAGGCACCCCTTAGATATTCAAGCGGCCGCCGGTGGCCCAACGTAGGTGGTGCAAATTCCTTGTCTGGAATTTTATTGGCCGTCCGCGTAAACCAAGCTATTCAGCACTCTTCCTCCACTTAATCTTCTTACTACACTATAGTTTCCTAATGTAATCTTACATTAATAAATAAACAAGGCTTTCCACGCCAACGCCGTCCACCCTTCGAATTCCCTGGATCCACCGGGGCTGGACCCCGGCATAAGACTTTGTGTGGAGTCGGTGCCGGAACCTGAGGATTCTCTCCAGTGCTGACATGGATCTTGGGGTACTTCTGGAGTCTCCCCAGGGAGTCAGTCCTCGTCTCGAGTGGGGGCATGCACGTGCGCTTTCCTCCCCGAGCTGTAGTAGCAGTGTCACGCTTCCCTTCTCGAGGATCAAGGGATCTGTGGCTTTCCCACGAGGCCTTTCCCACAGGGCTGTCCCATGTGCCACCGTGGTGTGAGTCGATCCTCGGCTTGAAAGTCGAGGCAGCGCAGGGAAAACAGGTTTCCCTGGAATGGACTGAGACATCTTGGGACTCTGGGAATGGGGCCTGATCCTGGAGTTCTTCTCGCCTTTCCTGTGGAGAGCGCCTCCTCTTGAGATGCAAGGGGAACACTAGGAATTCTTTCCCGACCACGCAGGGAAAGGATCCCTCCTCTCGAGCTAGCAGGCGGAAACGGGGCCACTCTGGATATGGGCGGGACTCTCCGATTCCTCTAGAGTGGAGACGGGTATGTCGGGGAACTTCTTGAGTTGCAGCAAGGGTGTGAAAGACCCTTTGGAAGTTCCAGAGTTTAAGTGTGATTACCCCCTACTTGGCCTCAGCGGAAATGGGCGTCATCTCGTCTGGAGGGGAGAACCTCCTGGATTTTCTCGAGTTGCGGCAGGTGCTCTCGACTTACGAAGGGGCCTCAGGAATCCGTTCTGGTGGCCTCAGGAAAGGCCAGTCCCCATGGAGTTGCTCGGGGCCTCTCGGGATTCCTCTTCCGTCGATCCTGGGGCCTAAGACCTTGTGTGGACTCAGTGCCGGAACCTGAGGATTCCTCTCCAGTGCAGACATGGATCTTGGGGGTACTTCTGGATTCTCCCCAGGGCAGTCAGTCCTCGTCTCCGAGTAGGGGCATGGACGTGCGCTTTCCTCCCGAGCTGTAGCAGCAGTGTCGCACTTCCCTTCACGTGGATCAAGGGATCTGTGTCTTTCCTCGAGGCTTTCCACGAGGCTTTCCCACGAGGCTTTCCCTCGAGGCTTTCCCAAGAGGCTTTCCCACGAGCTTTTCCACATGGCTGTCCCACCTGTCACCATGTTGTGAGTCGATCCTCGGCTTGAAAGTCGAGGCAGTGCAGGGAAAACAGATTTCCCTGGAATGGACTGAGACATCTGGGGGACTCTGGGAATGGTGGCACGACCCTGGAGTTCCTCTCGCCTTTCTTGTACAGAGAGCCTCCTCTTAAGATGGGTCGGGAATGCCGGGAATTCTTTCCCGACCACGAAGGGAAAGGATCCCTCCTCTCGAGCTAGCAGGCGGAAACGGGGCCCCTCTGGATGTGGGCGGGACTCTCGTGCTTCCTCTCGAGTGGAGACAGTATGTCGGGGAACTTCTTGAGTGGCAGAAAGGGTGTGAAGAACCCTTTGGAAGTTCCAGAGGTTAGGTGAATATCCTGGAGACGCCTCAGCGGAAATGGGCCTCATCTCGCCTGGAGGGGAGAACCTCCTGGATTTTCTCGGATTTGCGGCAGGTGCTCTCGACTTACGACGGGGACCTCAGGGACCCGCTCTGGTAGCCTCAGGAAAACCCAGTGCACATGCGAGTTGCTCGGGGGCCTCTCGGGATTCCTCTCACTTCGATGCTGGGGCCTAAGCCCTTGTGTGGAGTCGGTGCCGGAACCTGAGTGTTCCTCTCCCTGCTGACATGGATCTTGGGGTACTTCTGCAGTCTCCCCAGGGGAGTCAGTCCCCGTCTCGAGTGGGGGCATGCACGTGCGCTTTCCTCCCGAGCCGTAGCAGCATTGTCATGCTTCCCTACGCGTGGATCAAGGGATCTGTGGCTTTTCCACTCGAGGCTTTCGCACGAGGCTTTCCCACAGGGCTGTCCCACGTGCCACCGTGGTGTGAGTCGATCATCGGCTTGAAAGTCGAGGCAGTGGCACGGAAAACAGTTTTTCCCTGGAATGGACTGAGACATCCAGGGTACTCTGGGAATGGTGGAACGACCCTGGAGTCCTCTCGCCTATCCTGTGGAGAGCGCCTCCTGTTGAGATGCAACGGAAACGCCGGGAATTCTTTCCCGACCACGCTGGGAAAGGATCCCTCCTCTCGAGCTAGGAGGTGGAAACGGGGCTCCTTTGGATGTGGGCGGAACTCTCGTGCTTCCTCTCTAGTGGAGACGGGTATGTCGGGGAACTTCTTGAGTTGCAGCAAGGGTGTGAAGGACCCCTTTGGAAGTTCCAGATGATAGATGTGATTAGCCTCGAGACGCCTCAGCGGAAATGGGCCTCATCTCTCCTGGAGGGGAGAACGTCCTGGATTTTCTCGAGTTGCGTCAGGTGCTCTCGACTTACGACGGGGACCTCAGGGACCCGCTGTGGTGGCCTCAGGAAAGGCCAGTCCCCATGCGAGATGCTTGGGGGCCTCTCGGATTCCTGTCCCGTCGATGCCGGGTCCTAAGACCTTGTGTGGAGTCGGTGCAGGAACCTGAGGATTCCTCTCCAGTGCTGACATGGATCTTGGGCTACTACTGGAGTCTCCCCAGGGGAGTCAGTCCTCGTCTCGAGTGGGGGCATGCACGTGCGCTTTCCTCCCGAGCTGTAGCAGCAGTGTCACGCTTCCTTTCCGCGTGGATCAAAGGATCTGTGGCTTTCGCTCGAGGTTTTCCCACGAGGCTTTCCCACGTGGCTTTCCCACAGGGCTGTCCAACGTGCCATCGCGGTGTGAGTCGATCTCGCTTGAAAGTCGAGGCAGTGCAGGGAAAACAGGTTTCCCTGGAATGGACTGAGACATCTGGGGACTCTGGGAATGGGGCCTGATCCTGGAGTTCCTCTCGCCTTTCCTGTGGAGAGCGCCTCCTCTTGAGATGAGACGGGAACGCCTGGGAATTCTTTCCCGAACACGAGGGAAATGATACCTCCTCTCGAGCTAGGAGGCGGAAAAGGGGCTCCTCTGGATGTGGGCGGGACTCTCGTGCTTCCTCTCGAGTGGAGACGGGTATGTCGGGGAACTTCTTGAGTTGCAGCAAGGGTGTGAAGGACCCTTTGGAAGTTCCAGAGGTCTGGTGTGATAAGGCTCGAGTCGCCTCTGCGGAAATGGGCCTCATCTCGCCTGGAGGGGAGAACCTCCTGGATTTTCTCGAGTTGTGGCAGGTGCTCTCGACTTACGACAGGGACCTCAGAGACCCGCTCTGGTGGCCTCAGGAAAGACCAGTCCCCATGCGAGTTACTCAGGGCCTCTCGGGGTTCCTCTCCCGTCGATGCCAGGGCATAAGACCTTGTGTGGTTTCGGTGCCGGAACCTGAGGATTCCTTTGCAGTGCTGACAAGGATCTTGGGGTACTTCTGCCAGTCTCCCCACGGGAGTCAGTCCTCATCTCGAGTGGGGGCATGCACGTGCGCTTTCCTCCCGGAGCTGTAGCAGCAGTGTCACGCTTCCCTTCGGTGGTTCAAGGTATCTGCGGCTTTCCCTTGAGGCTTTCCCACGAGTCTTTTCCACGAGGCTTTCCCACGAGACTTTCCCAAAGGACTGTCCCACGTGCCACCGTGTTGTGTGTCGATCCTAGGCTAGAAAGTTGAGGCAGTGCAGGAGAAAACAGGTTTCCCTGGAATGGACTGATACATCTGGGGGCCTCTGGGAATGGGTGCACGAATCTGGAGTTCCTCTCGCCTTTCCTGTGGAGAGCGCCTCCTCTTGAAATGAGACGGGAACTCCGGGAATACTTGACCGACCACTCAGTGAAAGGATCCCTCCTCTCGAGCTAGGAGGCAGTAAACGGGGCTCCTCTGGATGTGGGCGGGACTCTCGGGCTTCCTCTCGAGTGGAGACGGGTATGTCGGGGGACTTCTTGAGTTGCAGGCAAGGGCGTGAAGGACCCTTTGGTAAGTTCCATAGGTTAGGTGTGATTAGCCTCGAGACGCCTCAGCGGTAATGGGCCTCATCTCGCCTGCAAGGTAGAACCTCCTGGATTTTCTCGAGTTGCGGCAGGTGACCTCGACTTACGACGGGAACCTCAGGGACCCGCTCTGGTGCCCTCAGGAAAGGCCAGGCCCCATGCGAGTTGCTCGGGGCCTCTCGGGATTCCTCTCCCGTCGATGCCAGGGCCTACGACCTTGTGTGAATTCGGGGCCGGAACCTTGAGGATTCCTCTCCAGTGCTGACATGGATCTTGGGGTACTTCTGGAGTCTCCCCAGGGGAGTCAGTCGTAGTCTCGAGTGGGGGCATGCACGTGCGATTTCCTCCCAGAGCTGTAGCAGCAGTGTCACGCTTCCCTTCGCGTGGATCAAGGGATCTGTGGCTTTCCCTAGAGACTTTCCCACGAGGCTTTCTCACGGGCTTTCCCACGAGGCTTTCCCACAGGGCTGTCCCACGTGCCACCGTGGTGTGAGTCGATCCTCGGCTAGAAAGTCAAGGCAGTGCAGGGAAAACAGGTTTTCCTGGAATGGACTGAGACATCTGGGGGACTCTGGCGAATGGTGGCACGACCCTTGAGTTCCTCTCGCCTTTCCTGTGGAGAGCGCCTCATCTTGAGATGCGACGGGAAAGCCGGGAATTCATTACCAACCACACAGGGAAAGGATCCCTCCTCTCGAGCTATCGAGGCGGAAACGGAGCTCCACTGGATGTGGCCGGGACCCTCGTGCTTCCTCTTGAGTGGAGACGGGTATGTCGGGGAACTTCTTGAGTTGCAGCATGACTGTGAAAGACTCTTTAAAAGTTCCAGAGTTCACGTGTGATTAGCCTCGAGACACATCAGTGGAAACGGGCCTCATCTCACCTGCAGGGGAGAACCTCCTGTATTTTACCGAGTTGCGGCAGGTGCTCTCGACTTACGACGGGGACCTCATGGACCCGCTCTGGTAACCTCAGGAAAGGCCAGTCCCCATGTGAGTTGCTAGAAGTCCTGTCGCTATTCCTCTCCCGTCGATGCCAGGGCCTAAGACCTTGTGTGGAGTCGGGGCCGGAACCTGAGGATTCCTCTCCAGGGCTGACATGCATCTTGGGGTATTTCTGGAGTCTCCCCAGGGGAGTCAGTTCTCGTCTCGAGTAGGGGCATGCACGCGCTTTCCTCCCGTGCTGTAGCAGCAGTGTCACGCTTCCCGTCGCGTGGATTAAGGGATCTGTGGCTTTCCCTCGAGGCTTTCCACGAGGCTTTCCCACAGGGTTGTCACACGTGCCACCAGGTGTGAGTCGATCCTCAGCGTGAAAGTCGAAGCAGTGCAGGGAAAACTGGATCCTCTGGAATGGACTGAGACATCTGGGGGACTCTTGGAATGGTGGCACGACCCATGAGTTCCTCTCGCCTTTCCTGTGCAGCGCGCCTCCTCTTGAGATGCGTCGAAACGTCGGGAATTCTTTCCCGAGGAAGCAGGGAAGGATCCCTCATCTCGAGCTCGGAGGAGGAAACGGAGCTCCTCTGGCGGTTGCCGGACCCTCGTGATTCCTCTGGAGTGGAGACAGGTATGTCGGGGAACTTCTTGAGTTTTAGCAAGGGTGTTTAGGACACTTTGGAAGTTCCAGAGTTTAGTTGTGATTACTCTCGAGACGCCGCAGAGAAAATGGGCCTCATCTCGACTGGAGCAGAGAACCTCCTGGATTTTCTCCGAGTTGCGGCAGGTACTCTCCACATACGACCGTGACCTCAGGGACAGTGTAGCAGATGTGTCACGCTTCCCGTCGCGGGGATCAAGGGATCTGTGGCTTTCCCTCGAGGCTTTCTCACAGGGCTGTCCCACATGCCACCATGGTGTGAGTGGATCCTCGGCGTGAAAGTCGAGGCAGTGCTGGGAAACGGGTTCCTCTGAAATGGACTGAGACATCTGGGGGACTCTTGAAATGGTGGCACGACCCTGGAGTTCCTCTTGCCTTTCCTATTGAGAACCCTTGCTCTTGAGATGCCATGGGAACGCCGAAAAATCTTTCCTGACTAAGCAGGATAGGATCCTTCATCTCGGAAACGGGGTTCCTCTGAATGTGGGCGGGACCCTCGTGCTTCCTCTCGTGTGGAGACGGGTATGTCGGGGAACTTCTTGAGTTGCAGCAAGGACCCTTTTTAATTTCCAGAGGTTAGGTGTGATGAGCCTCCAGACACCTCAGAGGAAATGGGCCTCATCCCGCCTGGAGGGGAGAACCTCCTGGATTTTACCCAGTTGCGGCAGGTGCTCTCGAGTTACGACGGGTCCTCAGGGACCCGCTCTGGTGGCCTCAGGAAAGGCCAGTCCCCATGCGAGTTACCAGGGGGCCTTTAGGGATTCCTCTCCCATCGATGCCGGTGCCTAAGACCTTGTGTGGAGTCGGGGCCAGACCCTGAGGATGCCTCTCCAGTGCTGACATGAATCTTTCCGTACTTCTGGAGTCTCACCAGGGGAGTCAGTCCTCATCTCGTGTGGGGGCATGCACCTGCCATTTCCTCACGACCTGCAGCAGCAGTGTCACGCTTGCCGACGTGTGGATCAAGGGATCTGTCGCTTTCCATTGAGGCTTTCCCACGAGGCTTTCCAACAGGGCTGTCCCACGTGCCACGGTGGTGTGAGTCGATCCTCGGCGTGAATGTCGAGGCAGTGCAGGGAAAACAGTTTCTTCTGGAATGGACTTAGACATCTGGGGGACTCTTGGAATGCTGGCAAGGCCCTGGAGTTCCTCTCGTCTTTCCTGTGGAGAGCGCCTCCTCTTGAGATGCGACGGGAAGGCCGGGAATTCTTTCCCGACGACGAAGGGAAAGGATCCCTCTTCTCGAGCTATGAGGCGGAAACGGGGCTCCGCTGGATATGGGCGGGAACCTCGTCCTTCCTCTCGAGTGGATATGGGTATGTCGGAGAACTTCTTGACTTGCAGCAAGGGTGTGAAGGACCCTTTGGAAGTTCCAGAGGTTAGGTGTGATTAGCCTCGAGACGCCTCAGCGGAAATGGGCCTCATCTCGCCTGGAGGGGAGAACCTCCTGGATTTTCTCGAGTTGCGGCAGGTGCTCTCGAGTTACGACGGAGACCTCAGGGACCCGCTCTGGTGACCTCAGGAAAGGCCAGTCCCCATGCGAGGTGCTAGGGGGCCTCTCAGGATTCCTCTCCGGTCGATGCCGGGGCCTAAGACCTTGTGTGGAGTCGGGACCGGAAGCTGAGGATTCCTCTCCAGTGCTGACATGGATCTTGGCGTACTTCTGGAGTCTCCCAAGCTTGCGTCAGTCCTCGGCTCGAGTGGGGTCATGCACGTGCGCTTTCCTCCCGAGCAGTAGCAGCAGTGTCACGCTTCCCTTCTCGTGGATCAAGGAATCTGTGGCTTTCCCTGGAGTCTTTCCCATGAGGCTTTCCCACAAGGCTATTCCACTTGCCACCATGGTGTGAGTCGATCCTCGGCGTGAAAGTCGAACCAGTGCAGGGAAAACAGGAACCTCCTTCCCCACAGTAGGGGATACACTGTCCCCTTGGGCGGGTATCTCCAGGGCACTCGCGCTGGGGGGTTGCCCGCGGAGGTGCAGGCCTCAGGCTCCACGTGAGAAAAGCCCCAAATGGCATTAGCTACCAGTCCAGACGCTGGCCCCTCAGGTCTCTGGCCGGAGCCTTGGGCTCCAGGCAACTCAAAGCCCTCGGGGGTGGCACTCTGGGACTGCTGTAGGGAAAGGATGCCAAGAGCCCACGGAGGAGTTGGGGAGGGGGCATGGGGGAAACGGAGGCGAGGACAGCGAGGGATCTAGGTGGAGGCGCTGGAGAGAGCGTCTGGTGTCCCGGAATGCCTCGGAGGAGCCAGCGGGGGACAGTCGAGGACCAGGGACCTGTGGAATGTGAAAAGGCGGGAAATCCCAGAGCAAGGCAGGCTGGGAAAGGGGGCGTTGGTGGCCAATTCAAAGGGACCTAGGGGCGTTTCCTGGGCGGTGAGTTCCCTTGGCACTGCTGAGGGCCCCTGATTGATCCACTCGGGGTTGAACCCACCCCCCGCTGCGAGGGAGGGCCACAAACCAAAGCCCCCGAACTGCCCGCCCACCCCAACGGGGATCTTGGCGGTCCAGGGCACAGCCGTGCCCGGGAAAAGCCCACTCACTCCACGGGACTCCGTCCAGGGTCTCTGCTTGGAAAGAGGCCAGGGGCGGCCCCCACCATCTACCCACCCAAACCCTATTGACGTCAATGGTGGCGGAGACGCCTCCCGTTCTCCAGAGTCCTGAGCTGCTGGGTCCCCGCCCACTCGGCCAGCAGTCTGCAGCGTGCCCGTGTGCCTCTCCCACCATGGCTTCGTCCGGCTCCTCCAGCACCTCAAGCGGTACGTTTGCCCTCGGTCCCTGTGGTCGGATCACTTCTCAGGGGATTTGCGGGTGGCCTGGGCAAGGGCTCTCGGCCAATGTGTTGACCCCCCTCCCACCCGAGAACGGCTGGGACCCATCGGCCAGGCCCGGGGTTCCGAGGCGTCAGGTGTGCCCAAATTCGGAGGGCGTGGCATCGTTCGTTCATCTTGCTCCTTTGGCACACACATGGCTTCTCCGTTCTCTTTTCTGGGAAGACAGTGTTGTTTCAGGGGGCGTGCTGCGGGGGGCGGGGGCCGGGGTTGGGGGGTGGTGGGAGCGGGTGCTTTGCTGGGATGAGGCCCTTTATCCTCACATCTTCATGTGGGAATGGGAGTCGGGGAGCTCTGTGGCCTTGCTGCCTTCAGTGGCTTCCTCTGCACAGGGGCCTAGTGGCTTCTGCCTTTTGTCAGGCGTTACGGGGTTTGGGCGTCGCTTTGGTGGCCTTGGCCTTTGCCTTGGCCTGGGCCTTGGCCTTGCCCTTGGTGTTGCCGTTGCCCTTGCCTTGGTCTTGGGCTTGGCCTTGCCCTGCCCTTGAACTTGAACTTGACCTTGAACTTGACCTTGACCTTGAACTTGAACTTGGGCTTGACCTTGAACTTGAACTTGAACTTGGGCTTGACCTTGAACTTCAACTTGAACTTGACCTTGAACTTGAACTTCAACTTCAACTTCAACTTCAACTTGACCTTGAACTTGAACTTGAACTTGACTTTGAACTTGAACTTGACGTTGAACTTGAACTTGAACTTGACCTTGAACTTGACTTTGAACTTGAACTTGAACTTGACCTTGAACTTGATCTTGACCTTGACTTTGAACTTGAACTTGAACTTGACCTTGAACTTGAACTTGACCTTGAACTTCAACTTGAACTTGACCTTGAACTTGACCTTGAACTTCAACTTGAACTTGAACTTGACCTTGAACTTGAACTTGAACTTGACCTTGAACTTGAACTTGAACTTGAACTTGAACTTCAACTTGAACTTGTCTCTGACTTTGAACTTGAACTTGACCTTGAACTTCACTTTGAACTTGAACTTGACCTTGACCTTGACCTTGGACTTGACCCTGAACTTGACCTTGACCTTGAAGTTGACCTTGAACTTGAACTTAAACTTCACCTTGATCTTGAGCTTGAACTTGAACTTGACCTTGACCTTGAACTTGACCTTGACCTTGAACTTGAACTTGACCTTGACCAACAACGGGAGACCTCGAGATTTGCTCAGAGCACCGGAGGTCCAGAAGCAGGGCCCTGTATCTCCCCTTCCCTTTGTGATCATTGCAAAGACATTCCTAGCTGATAGCGGGAGTGCCCCTGAAGAAGCAAGCAGTGGGAGTGTGTTTGACACGACTGTGTGCCTTCCTGGCCTCAGTCTCCACAAGGGGCCTTTCCTCTCGAAGTAGGCCCCATGTCCCCTTGGGGAGGGTGTCATGCCTCTTTTCTCCTCACTGCCAAAGGGTGGAGCCAAGCTCGCTCTGTCAGAGGTACAAAAACAGCAATTGAATGGATTTTCAAGCTCTTGCTAGGCTGCACCCTTTCAGGGCCCACTTTACTGAAACAGGTGCTCTGTGGCCCCTGGTTGGGTATGCAGGTTCACAAACAGGGTGAGATCCTGTCCAAGCCAAGAATTTTCCTGAAAGACCTAGGCTCACTAGAGCTCTCCTCCAGAGCAAAGGGGATAGAGGAGATGTATGGAGGAGTCTTTGCCTTTCCCTGTGAGTGTGGGGCTAGCTCCCTACGGCCCCAAGCTCAGGGATAACTGCCTCTAAGAAAGGAATGGCAAGAAGCGCTATTCTTGGAGGTTGGGACAGGGAGTTCGCAGCATGTGGGGAAAGAAAGACTTCTTCGGGGAAGAAGAGGCAACCACCGGGGGTGTGTTTGCAAGCCTCTATTTGGAAGGAACAGGTTTGCTTATACAACTCAAGACCTCCAGATCTGCTCAGAGGACTGAAGTTCCAGAGACAGGGCCATGTATCTCCCCTTCCCTTTGAGATCCTTGCAAAGACATTCCTAGCAGATCGTGGGAGTGCCCATGAAGAAGCAAGCAGCGGGAGTGTGCTTGACATCACTGGCTGCCTACCTGGGCTCAGCTCCTCAAGGGGCCTTTCTCTCCTGGTAGGCCCTATGTCCCCTTTGGGAGAGGGTGGTGCCCTCTTCCCTCCACACTGCCAAAGGGTGGAGGTGGAGCAAACTCGTTCTCTCCGAGGTAAAAAAAAAAAAAGACAAATTGGATGGATTTTTAAGCTCCAAAAATTCCTGCACCCCTCCAGGACCCACTCGAGCAAAACAGGTGCCTGTGGCCCTAGGTCGGGTATGCAGGTTCACACACTGGGTGGGATCCCGTCAAAGCCAAGAATTTTCCTGACAGACCTAGGCTCACTAGAGCTCTCCTCCAGAGGAAAGGGGACAGAAAAGACGTGTGTGTGGAGGTGGCTCTGCCTTTCCAGGTCCCAATCTCAGGGATAACTGCCCCTAAGAAAGGAACTGCTGCTGCTGCTGCTGTTAAGTTGCTTCAGTCGTGTTCGACTCTGTGCGACGCCATAGACGGTAGCCCACTAGGCTCCCCCGTCCCTGGGATTCTCCAGGCAAGAACAGTAAGTGGGTTGCCATTGCCTTCTCCAATGCATGAAAGTGAAAATGAAAGTGCAGTCGCTCAGTCGTGTCCGACCCTCAGCGACCCCACGGACTGCAGCCTACCAGGCTTCTCCGTCCATAGGATTTTCTGAAAGGAACTGCAAGAAGCGCTTTTCCAGGAGGCTGGGAAAGGGAGTTCGCAGGATGTGGGGAAAGAGAGCCTCCTTCGGGGAAGAATAGGCGGCCACTTGTTTTGTGTTGCAAACCTCTATTTGGAAGGAACAGGTTAGCTTATACAAAGGGAGACCTCCAGATCTGCTCAGAGGACCAAAGTTGCAGAGGCAGGTCCGGTGTATTTTCCCTTCACTTTGCGATCCTTGCAAAGACATTCCTTGCTGATAGATGATTCAGCAAGGGCCTTTGAGACTGTTGTTTTCTTTCCTAGGTTCAAAGATTCCTTCAGTTCCTAATATAGATATCCTAGAAATTATCTGACATCCGTGAAAATCTGATATGTCCTGGTCAAATGCTGTCAGTTATAATTCCAGTTATCATATTAAAGCATTTCAAGTCGCAGCAGTGACCAGATTACATTGTCAATTTCTATTTAATCAGGTTTTAACCATGTCCTCTATGGTTTCACACTGATGCCTTTGCAGAAAATACTGCTACTTCAAGATATATGGAATATACTTTTTTTAAGCTTACCGATAATTTGTTTGTTTGTTTGTTTGTCTTCTGGTAAGCTGGTACCAGATGGAATTTAGTCTCTCTCTAGGTTAAGAGAACAAAGTTTTCTTAGAATGCAATTTTTGATAACAGACTATGGATTTCTTTACCTTTCATTGATTTATAATTGTTTTCATCATCTGTTTTTTTACTTCGGTAAAGTAAATAAGCCTTATTTAAGATTTTGGTACATGTAGGATGGACTAAGCTTTCCCCACTCTTGCCAAGTTCCCTTAACCCTTCAGATTCTTCTCGTGGGACCAAGATCTCACTTTCCCTCCCAGAGGGACCAATCCAAGCTTTTTATTAGTTGATCTGCCCCTGACATCAGAGTCCATTTGAGCACGAGTTGGCCTATAATTTAGGCATGAAACTATGACTACATAAAGAAAAGGTGACTTTATGATTCAGGGATGGCCATGATATCCTTGCACTTCAGAGAAAATGGGTTAAAATGATTTTTTTTTCTTCAAAACTGCACAGCCAGTTCTTTCAGCATATGCAATTGAAAACATCTAGTCATTAGGTCAGTTTCATTCCAATCCCAAAGAAAGGCAATGACAAAGAATATTCAAGCTGCTGCACAATTGCACTCATCTCACACACTAGTAAAGTAATGCTCAAAATTCTCCAAGTTCACATGAACTGTGAACTTCCAATGTTCAAGAGGGATTTAAAACATGCAGAAAACCAGAGATCAAACTGCCAAACATCCACTGGATCATTGAAAAAGCAAGAGAGTTCCAGAAAAAAAGACATCTATTTCTGCTTTATTGACTATGCCAAGCCTTTGACTGTGTGGATCAAGAGACAACGGTCAGGCTGCGTTCTGGTATTCCCATCTCTTTCAGAATTTTCCAGTT
>NW_017215323.1:0-13997 GCF_001704415.2 Capra hircus
CGACTCGCACTCACACCACGGTGGCACGTGGGACAGCCTTGTGGGAAAGCCTCGTGGGAAAGCCTGGTGGGAAAGCCTCGTGAGAAAGCCTCGTGGGAAAGCCTCGAGGAAAGCCACAGATCACTTGATCCCACGAAAGGGAAGCGTGACACTGCTGCTACACCTCGGGAGGAAAGCGCACGAGCATGCCCCACTCGAGACGAGGACTGACTCCCTGGGGAGACTTCAGAAATACCCCAAGATCCATGTCAGCACTGGAAGGAATGGCTCAAGTTCCGGCACCGACTCCACACAAGGTCTAGGCCCTGGCATCGATGGGAGAGGAATCCCCAGAGGCCCCCGAGCAACTCGCATGGGGACTGGCCTTTCCTGAGGCCACCAGAGCGGGTCCCTGAGGTCCCGTCGAAAGTCGAGAGCACCTGCTGCAAACTCGAGAAAATCCAGGAGGTTCTCCCCTCCAGGCGAGATGAGGCCCATTTCCACTGAGGCGTCTCGAGGCTAATCACACCTAACCTCTGGAAGTTCCAAAGGGTCCTTCACAACCTTGCTGCAACTCAAGAAGTTCCCCGACATACCCATCTCCACTCGAGAGGAAGCACGAGAGTCCCTCCCACATCAAGAGGAGCCCCGTTTCCGCCTCATAGCTTGAGATGTGGGATCCTTTCCCTGCGTAGTGGGGAAAGAATTCCCGGCGTTCCCGTCGCATTTCAAGAGGAGGCACTCTCCACAGGAAAGGCGAGAGGAACCCCAGTGGCGTGCCACCATTTCCAGAGTCCCCCAGATGTCTCAGTCCATTTCAGGGAAACCTGTTTTCCCTGCACTGCCTCGACTTTCAAGCCAAGGATCGACACACACCACGGTGGCACGTTGGACAGCACTGTGGGAAAGCCTCGTGGAAAGCCTCGTGGGAAAGCCTCGAGAGAAAGCCACAGATCCCTTGTTCCACTCGTCGGGAAGCGTGACACTGCTGCTACAGCTCGGAAGGAAAGCGCACGTGCATGCCCCCTCTCGAGACGAGGACTGACTCCCCTGGGGAGACTCCAGAAGTACCCCAAGATGCATGTCAGCACTACAGAGGAATCCTCAGGTTCCGGCACCGAATCCACACAAGTTCTTAGGCCCCAGCATAGACTGGAGAGGAATCCCGAGAGGCCCCCGAGCAATTCGCGTGGGGACTGGCCTTTCCTGAGGCCACCAGAGCGGGTCCCGGAGGTCCCCGTCGAAAGTCGAGAGCACCTGCCGCAACTCGAGAAAATCCAGGCGGTTCTCCCCCTCCTGGCAACATGAGGACTATTTCCACTGAGGCATCTCGAGGCTAATCACACCTAACCTCTGGAACTTCCAAAGGGTCCTTTACACCCTTGCTGCAAATCCAGAATTTCCCCGACATAGCCGTCTCCACTCGAGAGGAAGCACGAGAGTCCCGCCCACATACAGAGGAGCACCGTTTCCGCCTCCTAGCTCGAGAGGAGGGATCCTTTCCCTCCGTGCTCGGGAAAGAATTCCCGGCGTTCCCGTCGCATCTCAAGAGGAGGCGCTCTCCACAGGAAAGTCGAGAGGAAGTCCAGGGTCGTGCCACCATTCCCAGATTCTCCAGATGTCTCAGTCCATTCCAGGGAAACCTGGTTTCCTTGCACTGCGTTGACTTTCAAGCCATCGATCGACTCACACAACGGTGGCACGTGGGATTGCCCTGTGGGAAAGCCTTGTGGGAAAGCCACAGATCCCTTGATCCAGGCGAAGGGAAGCATGACACTGCTGCCACAGCTCCGGAGGTAAGGGCACGTGCATGCGCCCACTCAAACGAGGACTGACTCCCCTGGGGAGACTCCAGAAGTACCCAAGATCCATGTCAGCACTGCAGAGGAATCCTCAGGTTCCAGCACCGAGTCCACACAAGGTCTTAGGCCCCGGCATCGATGGTAGAGGAATCCCGAGAGGCCCCCGAGCAACTCGCATGTGGACTGGCCTTTCCTGAGGCCACCAGAGCGGGTCCCTGAGGTCCCTGTCGTAAGTCGAGAGCACCTGCCGCAACTCGAGAAAATCCAGGAGGTTCTCCCCTCCAGGCGAGATGAAGCCCATTTCCGCTGAAGCGTCTGGAGGCTAATCACACCTAACCTCTGGAACTTCCAAAGGGTCCTTCACACCCTTGCTGCCACTCAAGAAGTTCCCCGACATACCCGTCTCCTCTCGATAGGAAGCACGAGGGTCCCGCCCACATCCAGAGGAGCCCCTTTCCGCCTCATAGCTCGAGATGTGGGATCCTTTCCCTGCTTCGTCGGGAAAGAATTCCCGGCGTTCCCGTCGCATCTCAAGTGGAGGCGCTCTCCACAGGAAATGCGAGAGGATCTCCAGAGTCGTGCCACCATTCCAAGAGTCCCCTAGATGTCTCAGTCCATTCCAGAGGAACCTGTTTTCCCTGCACTGCCTCGACTTTCACGCCGAGGTTCGACTCACACCTCGGCGGCATGTGGGACAGCCCTCTGGGATAGCCTCGTGGTAAAGCCTGGAGGAAAAGCCACAGATCACTTGATCCACGCGACCGGAAGCGTGACACTGCTGCTACAGCTCGGGAGGAAAGCGCACGTGCATGCCCCCATTCGAGACGAAGACTGACTTCCCTGGGGGGGCTCCAGAAGTACCCCAAGATCCATGTCAGCACTGTAGAGGAATCCTCAGGTTCCTGCCCCAACTCCTCTCAAGGTCTTTTTTTTTTCTTTCCTTTTTACTCTTTTCTTTGCATTTATTTAAACACAGTTCTCAAAAACTTTTGAGTGAAATTGGGCCTCCTTTGGTAAGCAAAGAACCTGAAAGTAGTATTTAAAAAATGAACAGGCAAAGTCTTCAGATCATCCACAACACAGGTGTAGTGTTCCCTTCTTTTTTCTCAAAACTCTGAAGCACCCAGTTTTTCCATATAGTCTTAAAAGCTAGAAGAACAAGAGTACATTTGTGGTGGAATATTATTTTCCCTTGCTGATTACTAATTGAAATACCATTATCCCCTTCTAAGAGCTTTAAGAAATAGCCTTTTTAAGGCATACATTGTGCAACTCATCTTATTCCCTGCTATGTATAATACAGATTACATAAAGGCTGACAAAGTCACATTTATATAAGCATTAAGCATTTGCTGTATTGAAAGATCTTTAGTTTTTAACACTAGCAGTATAGAGTTACAGAGCGTAATTTTTATCACTTAACTGCAGGTATATTAAGTATGGTATGTTTCATGGACTCGAGGAAAACGGGCATTTTTTTTCTTTAATTTACTACTGACAATCTAATCAGAACAGTTCTCCTAAGCATTGATATGTTAGAAAGAAAAGTAAAAACCAAACGTTATTGTTGCTTTTTGCCATTTGGTAGCATTTTACACACAGGCTTCAATCTTCAGAATACCCTGTATTCAGTAGAAAAACCATTTAAATGAAGTTCTGTACAATAGAAACTTCTCAGCAGTCAAAATTTTAGACTGTAAAAAAAATACATGTAAAACATACTTTTCTGAAAACACTTAACTTTGAACAAAGCACCGAACTACACAAATGCAGAATGAAAACAGCATTTCAACTCCACCAAAAGTAGTCATCATAAAAGGTGTAAAAGTCACCTAACTTCACCAGGCACTGTTCACTTTTTAAACAGGAGACAATAAAAAATATTGTCCACAAACAATATCCCAACTCTAGGGCAGGTTTCAGAAAGTCTTCATCTTCATGCTTTAATAGCGACGAGGTGAGTATGATCGAGATCTGGAACGTGATCTGTATCCTCCACGACTATAGTAGGGAGAAGGTGACCGTCTTCTGTATTTCTGATCCCTGTCTTGAGCAGCTCTCCATCCTCCTCCTCCTCCTCCTCCTCCTCCTCCTCCTCCTCCTCCTCCTCTGTACGATCTGCTGTAATAGTCCGATCATCATAGCCTCGATCATATCCTCTGTCATAGTAATCTCGACGGCGTGAGCTGCCATAGGTAGGTCTCCCCATGTAAATTCCTGCTGTTGGCGTATGTGGTCTTTTCGTTATGGAGAAGTCAACTCTGATCCTACATCCATCAAGCTCCATTCCATTGGCACGCTCTTTTGCTTCCTTGGCATCATCTACATTTTCAAAGTATACAAAGGCAAATCCTCTTGAACGTCTAGACTGCTGGTCATATACAATAGATACATCAGCAATTGGGCCATATTTAGAGAACATTTCTCTTAGATCTCTTTCTGTAGTATACAAGCTCAATCCAAATACTCCAAGACAACAGTTAGGATCAGGATTTGCCCGATTCCCAACATGACGCCAGCGAGTAGACATGGGAGAATGACTGTGGCTATGCCGTCTTCGATAATCTCTGCTGTAAGATCTGCTACGAGATCTTCTATGGGACCGGGACCGAGATCGTGACCTTGTATAATGCCTCCGAGAACTTCTTCTGGATCTAGACCTAGATTCCGATCTGGACCTGGACTTTGATCTGCAACGCCTGGAATCTTCCTTGGAGCGAGACCTTGCAGGGGTATGACTTGAAGATTTCCCAGATCCATGAGCACTTCCGCTTCTGGAAGCAGAACGGGATTCCCCCTCGCCGTAGTTCTCCTCGCCGCTGTCGCTCATGACTTTCACTGCTGTCGCCCCTCGATGTGCTTCAATCGAAGCTGCCAACCTCTCGGACCTTCAGTGTAGAGGCTCCGCCGCAGCCTCACACCACACACCGGTGCCGCAGGCACTGAGAACCGAAACGCTCCGCGCCGCCTCCGCTCGGGCTCTCCACACAAGGTCTTAGGCCCCAGCATCGACGTGAGAGGAATCCTGAGAGGCCCCCTAGCAACTCCCATAGGCACTGGCCTTTTCTGAGGCCACAGGAGCGGGTCCCTGAGGTCCCCATCCTAAGACGAGAGCACCTGCTCCAACTCAGATAATCCAGGAGGTTCTCCCCTCCAGGCGAGATGAGGCCCATTTCCCCTGAGGCATCTCGAGGCTAATCACACCTAACCTCTGGAACTTCCAAAGGGTCTTTGACACCCCTGCTGCAAGTCAAGAAGATCACCGACATACCCGTCTCCACTCGAGATGAAGCACGAGGGTCCCGCCCACATCCAGAGGAGCCCCGTTTCTGCCTCGTATCTAGAGAGGAGGGATCCTTTCCCTGCGTGGTCGGAAAAGAATTCCTGGCGTTCGCGTCGCATCTCAAGAGGAAGTGCTCTCCACAGGAAAGGCGAGAGGATCTCCAGGGTCGTCCACCATTCCCAGAGTCCCCCAGATGTCTCAGTCCATTCCAGGGAAACCTGTTTTCCCTGCACTGCCTCGACTTTCAAGCCGAGGATCGACTCACACCACGGTGGCACGTGGGACAGCCCTGTGGGAAAACTTCCTGGGAAAGCCTCCTGGGAAAGCCTCAAGGGAAAGCCACAGATCCCTTGATCCACGCGAAGGGAAGCGTGACACTGCTGCTACAGCTCGGGAGGAAAGCGCACGTGCATGCCCCCACTCGAGACGAGGACTGACTCCCCTGGGGAGACTCCAGAAGTACCCCAAGATCCATGTCAGCACTGGAGAGGAATCCTCAGGTTCCGACACCGACTCCACACAAAGGTCTTAGGCCCGGCATCGACGGGAGAGGAATCCCGAGAGGCCCCCGAGCAACTCGCATGGGACTGGCCTTTCCTGAGGCCACCAGAGCGGGTCCCTGAGGTCCCCGACGTAAGTCGAGAGCACCTGTCGCAACTCGAGAAAATCCAGGAGGTTCTCCCCTCTAGGCGAGATGAGGCCCATTTCCGCTGAGGCGTCTTGAGGCTAATCACATCTAACATCTGGAACTTCCAAAGGGTCCCTCACACCCTTGCTGCAACTCAAGAAGTTCCACGACATACTCGTCTCCATTCGAGAGGAAGCACGAGAGTCCCGCCCACAACCAGAGGAGCCCCATTTCCGGCTCCTAGCTCGAGAGGAGGAATCCTTTCCCTGCGTGTGGGGGAAAGAATTCCCCGCGTTCCCGTCGCTACTCAAGAGGAGGCGCTCTCCACAGGAAAGGCGAGAGGAACTCCAGGGTCGTGCCACCATTTCCAGAGTTCCCCAGATGTCTCAGTCCATTCCATGGAAAACTGTTTTCTCTGCACTGCCTCGAATTTCAAGCCGAGGATCGAATCACAGCACGGTGGCACGTGGGACAGCCCTGGGGGAAAACTTCGTGGGAAAGCCTCCTGTGAAAGTCTCAAGGGAAAGCCACAGATCCCTTGATCCACGCGAAGGGAAGCGTGACGCTGCTGCTACAGCTCGCGAGGAAAGCGAATGTGAATGCCCTCACTCGAGATGAGGACTGACTCCCCTGGAGAGACTCCAGAAGTACCCCAAGATCCATGTCACCACTGGAGAGGAAACCTCAGGTTCCGGCACCGACACCACACAAGGTCTTAGGCCCCAGCATCGACGGGAGAGGATCCCCAGAGGCCGCCTAGCAACTCGCATGGGGTCTGGCCTTTCCTGATGCCACCAGAGCGGTCCCTGAGGTCCCCGTCGTAATTCGAGAGCACCTGCCGCAACTCGACTAAAATCCAGGAGGTTCTCCCCTCCAGGCGAGATGAGGCCCATTTCCGCTGAGGCGCCTCGAGGCTAATCACACCTAACCTCTGGAACTTCCAAAGGATCCTTCACACCCTTCCTGCAACTCAAGAAGTTCCCCGACATACCCGTCTCCACTCGAGAGGAAGCACGAGAGTCCCGCCCACATCCAGAGGAGCCCTGTTTCCGCCTCCTAGCTCGAGAGGAGGGATCATTTCCCTGTCGTGGTCGTGAAAGAAATCCGGCGTTCCCGTCGCATCTCAAGAGGAGGCGCTCTCACAGGAAAGGCGAGAGGAACTCCAGGGTCGTGCCACATTCCCAGAGTCCACCAGATGTCTCAGTCCATTCCAGCGGATAACTGTTTTCCCTGCACTGCCGCGACTTTCAAGCCGAGGATCGACTCACACCACGGTGGCACGTGGGACAGCCCTGTGGGAAAGCCTCGTGGGAAAGCCTCGAGGGAAAGGCCCTGATCCTTGATCCTCGCGAAGGGAATCGCGACACTGCTGCTTCAGCTCGGGAGAAATCGCACGTGCATGCCCCCACTCGAGACGAGCACTGATTTCCCTGGGGAGACTCCAGAAGTACCCCAAGATCCATGTCGGCACTGAAGAGGAATCCTCAGGTTCCGGCACCCACTCCACACAAGATCTTAGGCCCCGGAATTGACGGGAGAGGAATCCCGAGAGGCCCCCAGCAACTCGCATGGGACTGGCCTATCCTGAGGCCACCAGAGCGGGTCCCTGAGGTCCCCGTCGTAAGTCGAGAGCACCTGCCGCAACTCGAGAAAATCCAGGAGGTTCTCCGCTCCAGGCGAGATGAGGCCCATTTCCGCTGAGGCGTCTCGAGGCTAATCAAACCTAACCTCTGGAACTTCCAAAGGGTCCTTCACACCCCATGCTGGCACTCAAGAAGTTCCCCGACATACCCGTCTCCACTCGAGAGAAGCATGAGAGTCCCGCCCACATCCAGCGGAGCCCCCTTTCCGCCTCCTAGCTCGAGAGGTGGATCCTTTCAATGCGTGGTCGGGAAAGAATTCCCGCGTTCCCGTTGCATCTCAAGAGGAGGCGCTCTTCTCAGGAAAGGCAAGAGGAACTCCAGGGTCGTGCCACCGTTCCCAGAGTCCCCTGGATGTCTTCAGTCCATTCCAGGGAAAACTGTTTTCCCCTGCACTGCCTCGACTTTCAAGCCGAGGATCGACTCACACCACTGTGGCACGTGGGACAGCCCTGTGGGAAAGCCTCGTGGGAAAGCCTCAAGGGAAAGCCAAAGATCCGTTGATCCACGCGAAGGGAAGCGTGATACTACTGCTACAGCTCTGGAGGAAAGCACACGTGCATGTCCCCACTCGAGACGAGGACTGAGTGCCCTGGGGAGACTCCAGAAGTCCCCCAAGATCCATGTCTGCACTGGAGAGGAATCCTCAGGTTCCGGAACTGAATCCAGACAAGGTCTCAGGCCCCAGCATCGACTGGAGAGGAATCCCGAGAGGCCCCCGAGCAAATCGCATGGGGACTGGCCTTTCCTGAGGCCACCAGAGCGGGTCCCTGAGGTTCCCGTCGTAAGTCAAGAGCACCTGCCGCCACTCGAGAAAATCTGGAGGTTCTCCCCTCCAGGCGAGATGAGGCCCATTTCCGCTGAGGCGTCTCGAGGCTAAAGACACCAAATCCTCTGGAACTTCCAAAGTGTCCTTCACACCCTTGCTGCAACTCAAGAAGTTACCCGACATACCCGTCTCCACTCGAGAGGAAGCACGAGAGTCCCGCCCACATCCAGAGGAGACGCGTTTCCGCCTCCTAGCTCGAGAGGAGGGATCCTTTCCCTGCGTGGTCGGGAAAGAATTCCCGGCCTTCCCGGCGCATCTCAAGAGGAGGCGCTCTCCACAGGAAAGGCGAGAGGAACTCCAGGGACGTGTCACCTTTCCTTGAGTCCCCCAGATATCTCAGTCCATTCAGGGAATTATATTTCCCTGCTTGGCTCGACTTTCAAGCCGAGGATCGACTCACACCACGGTGGCACGTGGGACAGCCCTGTGGGAAAGCCTCGTGGGAAAGCCTCGTGGGAAAGCCTCGTGAGAAAGCCTCGAGCGAAAGCCACAGATCCCTTGATCCACGCGAAGGGAAGCGTGACACTGCTGCTAGAGATCAGGAGGAAAGTGCACGTACATGCCCCCACTCGAGACGAGGAGTGACTCCCCTGGGGAGACTCCAAAAGTCCCCCAAGATCCAAGTCAGCACTGGAGAGGAATCCTCAGGTTCCGGCACCGACTCCACACAAGGTCTTAGGCCCCGACGTCGGCACGGGAGGAATCCCGAGAGGCCCCCGAGCAACTCGCATGGGGACTGGCCTTTCCTGAGGCCACCAGAGCGGGTCCCTGAGGTCCCCGTCGTAAGTCGAGAGCACCTGCCGCAACTCGAGAAAATCCAGGAGGTTCTCCCCTCCAGGCGAGATGAGGCCCATTTCCGATGAGGCGTCTCGAGGCTAATCACACCTAACCTCTGGAACATCCGAAGGGTCCTTCACACCCTTGCTGCAACTCAAGAAGTTCCCGACATACCCGTCTCCACTCGAGAGGAAGCACGAGAGATCCCGCCCACATCCAGAGGAGCCCCGTTTCCACCTCCATAGCTTCGAGTGGAGGGATTCCTTTCCCTGACGTGGTCGGGAAAGAATTCCCGGCATTCCCGTCGCATCTCAAGAGGAGGCGCTCTCCACAGGAAAGGCGAGAGGAACTCCAGGGTCGTGCCACCGAATCCCAGAGTCCCCCAGATGTCTCAGTCCATTCCAGGGAAACCTGTTTTCCCTGCACTGCCTCGACTTTCAAGCCAAGGATCGACTCACACCACGGTGGCACGTGGGACAGCCTTGTGGGAAAGCCTCGTGGGAAAGCCTCGTGGGAAAGACTCGAGGGAAAGCCACAGATCCTTGATACACGTGAAGGGAAGCGTGACACTGCTACTACAGCTCGGGAGGAAAGCGCACGTGCATGCACCCACACGAGTCGAGGACTGACTCCCCTGGGGAGAATCCAGAAGTCCCCCACGATCCATGTCAGCACTGGAGAGGAATCCTCAAATCGGCCACCGACTCCACACAAGGTCTAGGCCCCTGCATCGACGGGAGAGGAATCCCGAGAGGCCCCGAGCAACTCGCATGGGGACTGGCCTTTCCTGAGGCCACCAGAGCGGATCCCTGACGTCCCCGTCGTAAGTCGAGACCACCTGCCACAACTCCAGAAAATCCAGGAGGTTCTCCCCTCCAGGCGAGATGAAGCCCATTTCCAATGAGACGTCTCGAGGCTAATCACACCTAACCTCTGGAACTTCCAAAGGTTCCTTACACCCTGGCTGCAACTCAAGAAGTTCCCCAAAATACCGGTCTCCACTCGAGAGGAAGCACGAGAGTCCCGCCCACATCCAGAAGAGCCCCGATTCCGCCTCCTAGCTCGAGAGGTGTGGACATTTCCCAGCGGTGGTCAGGAAAGAATTCCCGGCGTTGCCGTCGCATCTCAAGAGGAGGCACTCTCCACAGGAAAAGGCCGAGAGGAACCCCAGTGGCGTGCCACCATTTCCAGAGTCCCCAGATGTCTCAGTCCATTTCAGGGAAACCTGTTTTCCCTGCACTGCCTCGACTTTCAAGCCGAGGATCGACTCACACCACGGTGGCACGTGGGACAGCCTTGTGGGAAAGCCTCGTGGGAAAGCCTGGTGGGAAAGCCTCGTGAGAAAGCCTCGGTGGGAAAGCCTCGAGGGAAAGCCACAGATCACTTGATCCACGCGAAGGAAGCGTGACACTGCTGCTACACCTCGGGAGGAAAGCGCACGAGCATGCCCCCACTCGAGACGAGGACTGACTCCCTGGGGAGACTTCAGAAATACCCCAAGATCCATGTCAGCACTGGAGAGGAATGCTCAAGTTCCGGCACCGACTCCACACAAGGTCTAGGCCCTGGCATCGATGGGAGAGGAATCCCCAGAGGCCCCCGAGCAACTCGCATGGGGACTGGCCTTTCCTGAGGCCACCAGAGCGGGTCCCTGAGGTCCCCGTCGAAAGTCGAGAGCACCTGCTGCAACTCGAGAAAATCCAGGAGGTTCTCCCCTCCAGGCGAGATGAGGCCCATTTCCACTGAGGCGTCTCGAGGCTAATCACACCTAACCTCTGGAAGTTCCAAAGGGTCCTTCACAACCTTGCTGCAACTCAAGAAGTTCCCCGACATACCCATCTCCACTCGAGAGGAAGCACGAGAGTCCCTCCCACATCAAGAGGAGCCCCGTTTCCGCCTCATAGCTTGAGATGTGGGATCCTTTCCCTGCGTAGTGGGGAAAGAATTCCCGGCGTTCCCGTCGCATTTCAAGAGGAGGCACTCTCCACAGGAAAGGCGAGAGGAACCCCAGTGGCGTGCCACCATTTCCAGAGTCCCCCAGATGTCTCAGTCCATTTCAGGGAAACCTGTTTTCCCTGCACTGCCTCGACTTTCAAGCCAAGGATCGACACACACCACGGTGGCACGTTGGACAGCACTGTGGGAAAGCCTCGTGGGAAAGCCTCGTGGGAAAGCCTCGAGAGAAAGCCACAGATCCCTTGTTCCACTCGTCGGGAAGCGTGACACTGCTGCTACAGCTCGGAAGGAAAGCGCCACGTGCATGCCCCTCTCGAGACGAGGACTGACTCCCCTGGGGAGACTCCAGAAGTACCCCAAGATGCATGTCAGCACTACAGAGGAATCCTCAGGTTCCGGCACCGAATCCACACAAGTTCTTAGGCCCAGCATAGACTGGAGAGGAATCCGAGAGGCCCCGAGCAATTCGCGTGGGACTGCCTTTCCTGAGGCCACCAGAGCGGGTCCGGAGGTCCCCGTCGAAAGTCGAGAGCACCTGCCGCAACTCGAGAAAATCCAGGCGGTTCTCCCCTCCTGGCAACATGAGGACTATTTCCACTGAGGCATCTCGAGGCTAATCACACCTAACCTCTGGAACTTCCAAAGGGTCCTTTACACCCTTGCTGCAAATCCAGAATTTCCCCGACATAGCCGTCTCCACTCGAGAGGAAGCACGAGAGTCCCGCCCACATACAGAGGAGCACCGTTTCCGCTCCTAGCTCGAGAGGAGGGATCCTTTCCCTCCGTGCTCGGGAAAGAATTCCCGGCGTTCCCGTCGCATCTCAAGAGGAGGCGCTCTCCACAGGAAAGTCGAGAGGAAGTCCAGGGTTCGTGCACCATCCCAGATTCTCCAGATGTCTCAGTCCATTCCAGGAAACCTGGTTTCCTTGCACTGCGTTGACTTTCAAGCCATCGATCGACTCACACAACGGTGGCACGTGGGATTGCCCTGTGGAAAGCCTTGTGGGAAAGCCACAGATCCCTTGATCCAGGCGAAGGGAAGCATGACACTGCTGCCACAGCTCCGGAGGTAAGGGCACGTGCATGCGCCCACTCAAACGAGGACTGACTCCCCTGGGGAGACTCCAGAAGTACCCCAAGATCCATGTCAGCACTGCCAGAGGAATCCTCAGGTTCCAGCACCGAGTCCACACAAGTCTTAGGCCCCGGCATCGATGGTAGAGGAATCCCGAGAGGCCCCCGAGCAACTCGCATGTGGACTGGCCTTTCCTGAGGCCACCAGAGCGGGTCCCTGAGGTCCCTGTCGTAAGTCGAGAGCACCTGCCGCAACTCGAGAAAATCCAGGAGGTTCTCCCCTCCAGGCGAGATGAAGCCCATTTCCGCTGAAGCGTCTGGAGGCTAATCACACCTAACCTCTGGAACTTCCAAAGGGTCCTTCACACCCTTGCTGCCACTCAAGAAGTTCCCCGACATACCCGTCTCCTCTCGATAGGAAGCACGAGGGTCCCGCCCACATCCAGAGGAGCCCCTTTCCGCCTCATAGCTCGAGATGTGGGATCCTTTCCCTGCTTCGTCGGGAAAGAATTCCCGGCGTTCCCGTCGCATCTCAAGTGGAGGCGCTCTCCACAGGAAATGCGAGAGGATCTCCAGAGTCGTGCCACCATTCCAAGAGTCCCCTAGATGTCTCAGTCCATTCCAGAGGAACCTGTTTTCCCTGCACTGCCTCGACTTTCACGCCGAGGTTCGACTCACACCTCGGCGGCATGTGGGACAGCCCTCTGGGATAGCCTCGTGGTAAAGCCTGGAGGAAAAGCCACAGATCACTTGATCCACGCGACCGGAAGCGTGACACTGCTGCTACAGCTCGGGAGGAAAGCGCACGTGCATGCCCCCATTCGAGACGAAGACTGACTTCCCTGGGGGGGCTCCAGAAGTACCCCAAGATCCATGTCAGCACTGTAGAGGAATCCTCAGGTTCCTGCCCCAACTCCTCTCAAGGTCTTTTTTTTTTCTTTCCTTTTTACTCTTTTCTTTGCATTTATTTAAACACAGTTCTCAAAACTTTTGAGTGAAATTGGGCCTCCTTTGGTAAGCAAAGAACCTGAAAGTAGTATTTAAAAAATGAACAGGCAAAGTCTTCAGATCATCCACAACACAGGTGTAGTGTTCCCTTCTTTTTTCTCAAAACTCTGAAGCACCCAGTTTTTCCATATAGTCTTAAAAGCTAGAAGAACAAGAGTACATTTGTGGTGGAATATTATTTTCCCTTGCTGATTACTAATTGAAATACCATTATCCCCTTCTAAGAGCTTTAAGAAATAGCCTTTTTAAGGCATACATTGTGCAACTCATCTTATTCCCTGCTATGTATAATACAGATTACATAAAGGCTGACAAAGTCACATTTATATAAGCATTAAGCATTTGCTGTATTGAAAGATCTTTAGTTTTTAACACTAAGCAGTATAGAGTTACAGAGCGTAATTTTTATCACTTAACTGCAGGTATATTAAGTATGGTATGTTTCATGGACTCGAGGAAAACGGGCATTTTTTTCTTTAATTTACTACTGACAATCTAATCAGAACAGTTCTCCTAAGCATTGATATGTTAGAAAGAAAAGTAAAAACCAAACGTTTATTGTTGCTTTTTGCCATTTGGTAGCATTTTACACACAGGCTTCAATCTTCAGAATACCCTGTATTCAAAAAACCATTTAAATGAAGTTCTGTACAATAGAAACTTCTCAGCAGTCAAAATTTTAGACTGAAAAAAATACATGTAAAACATACTTTTCTGAAAACACTTAACTTTGAACAAAGCACCGAACTACACAAATGCAGAATGAAAACAGCATTTCAACTCCACCAAAAGTAGTCATCATAAAAGGTGTAAAAGTCACCTAACTTCACCAGGCACTGTTCACTTTTTAAACAGGAGACAATAAAAAATATTGTCCACAAAACAATATCCCAACTCTAGGGCAGGTTTCAGAAAGTCTTCATCTTCATGCTTTAATAGCGACGAGGTGAGTATGATCGAGATCTGGAACGTGATCTGTATCCTCCACGACTATAGTAGGGAGAAGGTGACCGTCTTTCTG
>NW_017215324.1:0-13993 GCF_001704415.2 Capra hircus
GAGAGGATACTGCCCTGTGGGAAAGCCTCGTGGGAAAGCCTCGTGGGAAAGTCGAGGGAATGCCACAGATCCCTTGATCCACGAGAAGGGTAGCGTGACACTGCTGCTACAGCTAGGGAGGAAAGCGCACGTGCAATGCCCCACATCGAGACGAGGACTGACTCCCCTGGGGAGACTCCAGAAATACCCCAAGATGCATGAAGCACTGGAGAGGAAACCTCAGGTTCAGGCCACGACTTCACACAAGATTCTTAGGCCCAGGCATCTAAGGGAAGGAGTCCCGAGAGGCCCCGAGCAACTCGCATGGGGACTGGCCTTCCTGAGGCCACCAGAGCGGGTCCCTGAGGTCCCCGTGTAAGTGAGAGCACCTGCCGCAACTCGAGAAAATCAGGAGGTTCTCCCTCCAGGCGAGATGAAGACCATTTCCGTGAGGCTTTCTGGAGGCTAATCACACCTAACCTCTGAACTTCCAAAGGGTCCTTCACACCCTTGCTGGGCAACTCAAGAAGTTCCCCGACTTACCCGGCTCCACTCGAGAAGGAAGCACGAGAGTCCGCCCACATCCAGAGGAGACCCGTTTCTGCCTCCTAGCTCGAGAGGAGGGATCCTTTCCCTTGCGTGGTCGGGAAAGAAATTCCGAGCGTTCCGTCGCATCTCAAGAGGAGGCGCTCTCCACAGGAAAGGCGAGAGGAACTCCAGGGTCGTGCCACCATTCCCAGAGTCCCCCAATGCTCAGTCCATAACAGGGAAACCAGTTTTCCCAGCACTGCCTCGACTTTCAAGCCAAGGACGACTCACAACACGGTGGCACGTGGGACAGCCCAGTGGGTAAACGTCGTGGGAAAGCCTCGTGGCAAAGCCTCGTGGGAAAGCCTCCACGGAAAGCCACAGATTCCTGGATCCACGCGAAGGGAAGCGTGACACTGCTGCTACAGCTCTGGAGGAAATTGCACGTGCATGCATCCACTAGAGACGAGGACTGACTCACCTGGGGAGACTCCAGAAGTACCCCAAGGTCCATGTAAGCACTGGAGAGGTTTTCTCAGGTTCCGGCACCGACTCCACACAAGGTATAAGGCGCCGGCATCGACGGGAGAGGAATCCCGAGAGGCCCCGAGCAACTCGCATGGTGACTGGCCTTTCCTGAGGCCACCAGAGCGGGTCCCTGAGGACCCCGTCTTAAGTCCACAGCACCTGCCGCAACTCGAGAAAATTCAGGAGGTTCTCCCCTTCAGGCGACATGAGGCCCATTTGTGCTGAGGCGTCTCGAGACTAATCACACCTAACCTCTGGAACTTCCATAAGGCGTCTTTCACACCCTTGCTGCAACTCAAGAAGTTCCTCGACATACCCGTTTCCCCTCGAGAGGAAGCACGAGAGTCCCGCCCACATCCAGAGGAGCCCCGTTTCCGCCTCATAGTTCCAGAGGAGGGATCCTTTCCCTAGGTGGTCGGGTAAGTATTCCTGGCGTTCCCGTCGCATCTCAAGAGGAGGCGCTCTCCACAGGAAAGGCGAGAGGAACTCCAGGGTCGTGCCACCATTCCCAGAGTCCCCCAGATGCTCAGTCCATAGCCAGGGAAACCAGTTTTCCCTGCACTGCCTCGACTTTCAAGCCGAGGATCGACTCATACAACGGTGGCACGTGGGACAGCCCTGTGGGAAAGCCTCGTGGGAAAGCCTCATGGGAAAGCCTCGAGGTAAAGCCCTGATCCCTTGATCCACAAGAAGGGAAGCGTGACACTCCTGCTACAGCTCGGGAGCGCACGTGCATGCCCCCACTCGAGACGAGGACTGACTCCCCTGGGAGACTCCAGAAGTACCCCAAGATCCATGTCAGCACTGGAGAGGAATCCTCAGGTTCCGGCACCGACTCCACACAAGATCTTAGGCCCCGGCATCGAGGGAGAGGAATCCCGAGAGGCCCCGAGCAACTCCCATGGGGACTGGCCTTTCATGAGGCCACCAGCAGCGGGTCCCTCAGGTCCCCTTCGTAAGTCGAGAGCACCTGCCGCAACTTGAGAAAATTCAGGAGGTTCTCGCCTCCAGGCGAGATGAGCCCCATTTCCGATGAGGCGTCTCGAGGCTAATCACACCTAAGCTCTGGAACTTCCAAAGGGTCCTTCACACCCTTCCTGCAACTCAAGAAGTTCCCCAACATACCCGTCTCCACTCGAGAGGAAGCACGAGAGTCCCGCCCACATACAGAGGAGCCCGGTTTCCGCCTCCTAGCTCGAGAGGTGGGATCCTTTCGCTGCGTGGTCGGGAAAGAATTCCCGGCGTTCCCGTCGCATTTCAAGAGGAGGCGCTCTCCACAGGAAAGGCGAGAGTAACTCCAGGGTCATGCTACCATTCCCAGAGTCCCCCAGATGTCTCAGTCCATTCCAGGGAAACCTGTTTTCCCTGTACTGCCTCGACTTTCAAGCCGAGGATCGACTCACACCACGGTGGCACGTGGGACAGCCCTGTGGGAAAGCCTCGTGGGAAAGCCTCGAGGGAAAGCGGCAGATCCCTTGATCCACGCGAAGGGAAGCGTGACACTGCTGCTACAGCTTGGGAGGAATGCGCACGTGCATGCCCCCACTCGAGACGAGGACTGACTCCCCTGGGGAGACTCCAGAAGTAGCCCAAGATCAATGTCAGCACTGGAGAGGAATCCTCACGTTCCAGCACCGACTCCAAGCAAGGTCTTAGGCGCTGGCATCTACGGGAGAGGAATCCCGAGAGGCACTTGAGCAACTCGCATGGGGTCGGCCTTTCCTGAGGCCGCCAGAGAGGGTCCCTGAGGTCCCCGTCGTAACTTGAGAGCACCTGCCACAACTCGAGAAAATCCAGGAAGTTCTCCCCTCCAGGCGAGATGAGGCCCGTTTCCGTTGAAGCGTCTCGAGGCTAATCACATCTAACCTCTGGAACTTCGAAAGGGTCCTTCACACCCTTGCTGCAACTCAAGAAGTTCCCCGACATACCCGTCTCCACTCGAGAGGAAGCACGAGAGTCCCGCCCACATCCAGAGGAGCCCCGTTTCCCCCTCCTAGCTTGAGTGGAGGGATCCTTTCCCTGCGTGGTGGGGAAAGAATTCCCTGCATTACCGTCGCATCTCAAGAAGAGGCGCTCTCCACAGGAAAGGCGAGAGGAACTCCAGGGTCGTGCCACCATTCCCAGAGTCCCCCAGATGTCTCAGTCCATTCCAGGGAAATCTGTTTTCCCTCCACTGCCTCGACTTTCAAGCCGAGGATCGACTCACACCACGGTGGCACGTTGGATAGTCCTGTGGGAAAGCCTCGTGGGAAAGCCTCGAGGGAAAGCCACAGGTCCCTTGATCCACGCGAGGGGAAGCGTGACACTGCAGCTACAGCTCGGAAAGAAAGGGCACGTGCATGCCTCACTCGAGACGAGGACTGACTCCCCTGGGGAGACTCCAGAAGTACCCCAAGATCCATTCCAGCACTGGAGAGGAATACTCAGGTTCCGGCACCGTCTCCACACAAGGTCTTAGGCCCCAGCATCTACGGAGAGGAATCCCGAGAGGCCCCCGAGCAACTCGCATGGGGACTGGCCTTTCCTGAGGCCACCAGAGCGGGTTCTGACGTCCCTGTCGTAAGACGAGAGCACCTGCCGCAACTCGAGAAAATCCAGGAGGTTCGCACCTCCAGGCGAGATGAGGCCCATTTCTGCTGAGGCGTCTGGAGGCTAATCACATCTAACCTCTGGAACTTCCAAAGGGTCCTTCACACCCTTGCTGCAACTCAAGAAGTTCCCCGACATACCCGTCTCCACTCGAGAGGAAGCACGAGAGTCCCGCCCACATCCAGAGGAGCCCCGTTTCCGCCTCCTAGCTCGAGAGGAGGGATCCTTTCCCGGCGTGTTCGGGAAAGAATTCCCGGCATTCCCGTCGCAAGTCAAGAGGAGGCGCTCTCCACAGGAAAGGCGAGAGGAACTCCAGGGTCGTGCCACATTCGCAGAGTCCCCCAGATTTCTCAGTCCATTCCAGGGAAACCTGTTTTCCCTGGACTGCCTCGACTTTCAAGCCGAGGATCGACTCACACCACGGTGGCACGTGGGACAGTCCTGTGGGAAAGCCTCCTGGGAAAGCCTCGTGGGAAAGCCTCGAGGGAAAGCCCCTGATGCCTTGATCCACGCGAAGGGAAGCGTGACACTGCTGCTACAGCTCGGAAGGAAAGAGCACGTGCATGCCCCCACTCGAGACGAGGACTGACTCTCCTGGGGAGACTCCAGAAGTACCCCAAGATCCATGTCAGCACTGGAGAGGAATCCACAGGTTTCGGCACCGACTCCACTCAAGGTCTTAGGCCCCGGCATCGAGGGGAGAGGAATCCCGAGAGGCCCACGAGCAACTCGCATGGTGACTGGCCTTTCCTGAGGCCACCAGAGCGGGTCCCTGAGGTCCCCGTCGTAAGTGGAGAGCACCTGCCGCAACTCGAGAAAATCCAGGAGGTTCTCCCCTCCAGGCGAGATGAGGACCATTTCCGCTGAGGCTTCTCGAGGCTAATCACACCTAACCTCTGGAACTTCCAAAGGGTCCTTCACACCCTTGCTGCAACTCAAGAAGTTCCCTGACTTACCCGGCTCCACTCGAAAGGAAGCACGAGAGTCCCGCCCACATCCAGAGGAGACCCGTTTCTGCCTCCTAGCTCGAGAGGAGGGATCCTTTCCCTGCGTGGTCGGGAAAGAATTCCCGGCGTTCCGTCGCATCTCAAGAGGAGGCGCTCTCCACAGGAAAGGCGAGAGGAACTCCAGGGTCGTGCCACCATTCCCAGAGTCCCCCAGATGCTCAGTCCATAACAGGGAAACCAGTTTCCCAGCACTGCCTCGACTTTCAAGCCAAGGATCGACTCACAACACGGTGGCACGTGGACATCCCAGTGGGTAAACGTCGTGGGAAAGCCTCGTGGCAAAGCCTCGTGAGAAAGCCTCCACGGAAAGCCACAGATTCCTGGATCCACGCGAAGGGAAGCGTGACACTGATGCTACAGCTCTGGAGGAAATTGCACGTGCATGCATCCACTAGAGACGAGGACTGACTCACCTGGGAGACTCCAGAAGTACCCCAAGGTCCATGTAAGCACTGGAGAGGTTTTCTCAGGTTCCGGCACCGACTCCACACAAGGTATAAGGCGCCAGCATCGACGGGAGAGGAATCCCGAGAGGCCCCGAGCAACTCGCATGGTGACTGGCCTTTCCTGAGGCCACCAGAGCGGGTCCCTGAGGACCCCGTCTTAAGTCCACAGCACCTGCCGCAACTCGAGAAAATTCAGGAGGTTCTCCCCTTCAGGCGACATGAGGCCCATTTGTGCTGAGGCGTCTCGAGACTAATCACACCTAACCTCTGGAACTTCCAAAGCGTCTTTCACACCCTTGCTGCAACTCAAGAAGTTCCCCGACATACCCGTCTCCACTCGAGAGGAAGCACGAGAGTCCCGCCCACATCCAGAGGAGCCCGTTTCCGCCTCATAGTCCAGAGGAGGGATCCTTTCCCTAGGTGGTCGGAAGTATTCCTGGCGTTCCCGTCGCATCTCGGGCGCTCTCCCGGAAGGCGAGACCCGGTCTCCCCTTCCAGAGTCCCGATGCGACGGAACGCCAGGAATCTTCCCGACCACCAGGGAAAGATCCCTCCTCTGACTATGAGGCGGAAACGGGCTCCTCTGGATGTGGGCGGGACTCTCGTGCTTCCTCTCGAGTGGAGACGGGTATGTCGGGGAACTTCTTGAGTTGCAGCAAGGGTGTGAAAGACGCTTTGGAAGTTCCAGAGGTTAGGTGTGATTAGTCTCGAGACGCCTCAGCACAAATGGGCCTCATGTCGCCTGAAGGGGAGAACCTCCTGAATTTTCTCGAGTTGCGGCAGGTGCTGTGGACTTAAGACGGGGTCCTCAGGGACCCGCTCTGGTGGCCTCAGGAAAGGCCAGTCACCATGCGAGTTGCTCGGGGCCTCTCGGGATTCCTCTCCCGTCGATGCTGGCGCCTTATACCTTGTGTGGAGTCGGTGCCGGAACCTGAGAAAACCTCTCCAGTGCTTACATGGACCTTGGGGTACTTCTGGAGTCTCCCAGGTGAGTCAGTCCTCGTCTCTAGTGGATGCATGCACGTGCAATTTCCTCCAGAGCTGTAGCATCAGTGTCACGCTTCCCTTCGCGTGGATCCAGGAATCTGTGGCTTTCCGTGGAGGCTTTCTCACGAGGCTTTGCCACGAGGCTTTCCCACGACGTTTACCCACTGGGATGTCCCACGTGCCACCGTGTTGTGAGTCGATCCTTGGCTTGAAAGTCGAGGCAGTGCTGGGAAACTGGTTTCCCTGTTATGGACTGAGCATCTGGGGGACTCTGGGAATGGTGGCACGACCCTGGAGTTCCTCTCGCCTTTCCTGTGGAGAGCGCCTCCTCTTGAGATGCGACGGAACGCCGGGAATTCTTTCCCGACCACGCAGGGAAAGGATCCCTCCTCTCGAGCTAGGAGGCAGAAACGGGTCTCCTCTGGATGTGGGCGGGACTCTCGTGCTTCCTTTCGAGTGGAGCCGGGTAAGTCAGGGAACTTCTTGAGTTGCAGCAAGGGTGTGAAGGACCCTTTGGAAGTTCCAGAGGTTAGGTGTGATTAGCCTCGAGAAGCCTCAGCGGAAATGGTCCTCATCTCGCCTGGAGGGGAGAACCTCCTGGATTTTCTCGAGTTGCGGCAGGTGCTCTCCACTTACGACGGGGACCTCAGGGACCCGCTCTGGTGGCCTCAGGAAAGGCCAGTCACCATGCGAGTTGCTCGTGGGCCTCTCGGGATTCCTCTCCCCTCGATGCCGGGGCCTAAGACCTTGAGTGGAGTCGGTGCCGAAACCTGTGGATTCCTCTCCAGTGCTGACATGGATCTTGGGGTACTTCTGGAGTCTCCCCAGGAGAGTCAGTCCTCGTCTCGAGTGGGGGCATGCACGTGCTCTTTCCTTCCGAGCTGTAGCAGCAGTGTCACGCTTCCCTTCGCGTGGATCAAGGCATCAGGGGCTTTCCCTCGAGGCTTTCCCACGAGGCTTTCCCAGGAGGCTTTCCCACAGGACTGTCCCACGTGCCACCGTGGTGTGAGTCGATCCTCGGCTTGAAAGTCGAGGCAGTCCAGGGAAAACAGGTTTCCCTGGAATGGACTGAGAAATCTGGGGGACTCTGCGAATGTGGCACGACCCTGGAGTTCCTCTCGCCTTTCCTGTGGAGAGCGCCTCCTCTTGACTTGCGACGGGAATGCCGGGAATTCTTTCCCGAACACGCCGGGAAAGGATCCCTCCTCTCGAGCTAGGAGGCGGAAACGGGGCTCCTCTGGATGTGGGCGGGACTCTCGTGCTTCCTCTCGAGTGGAGACGGGTATGTCGGGGAACTTCTTGAGTTGCAGCAAGGGTGTGAAGGACCCTTTGGAAGTTCCAGAGGTTAGATGTGATTAGCCTCCAGACGCCTCAGGCAGAAATGGGCCTCATCTCGCCTGGAGGGCGAACCTCCTGGATTTTCTCGAGTTGCGGCAGGTGCTCTCGTCTTACGACAGGGACGTCAGAACCCGCTCTGGTGGCCTCAGGAAAGGCCAGTCCCCATGCGAGTTGCTCGGGGGCCTCTCGGGATTCCTCTCCGTAGATGCTGGGGCCTAAGACCTTGTGTGGAGACGGTGCCGGAACCTGAGTATTCCTCTCCAGTGCTGGAATGGATCTTGGGGTACTTCTGGAGTCTCCCCAGGGGAGTCAGTCCTCGTCTCGAGTGAGGCATGCACGTGCCCTTTCTTTCCGAGCTGTAGCTGCAGTGTCACGCTTCCCCTCGCGTGGATCAAGGGACCTGTGGCTTTCCCTCGAGGCTTTCCCACGAGGCTTTCCCACAGGACTATCCAACGTGCCACCGTGGTGTGAGTCGATCCTCGGCTTGAAAGTCGAGGCAGTGGAGGGAAAACAGATTTCCCTGGAATGGACTGAGACATCTGGGGGACTCTGGGAATGGTGGCACGACCCTGGAGTTCCTCTCGCCTTTCCTGTGGAGAGCGCCTCTTCTTGAGATGCGACGGTAATGCAGGGAATTCTTTCCCCACCACGCAGGGAAAGGATCCCTCCACTCGAAGCTAGGAGGGGGAAACGGGGCTCCTCTGGATGTGGGCGGGACTCTCGTGCTTCCTCTCGAGTGGAGACGGGTATGTCGGGGAACTTCTTGAGTTGCAGCAAGGGTGTGAAGGACCCTTTCGAAGTTCCAGAGGTTAGATGTGATTAGCCTCGAGACGCTTCAACGGAAACGGGCCTCATCTCGCCTGGAGGGGAGAACTTCCTGGATTTTCTCGAGTTGTGGCAGGTGCTCTCAAGTTACGACGGGGACCTCAGGGACCCTCTCTGGCGGCCTCAGGAAAGGCCGACCCCATGCGAGTTGCTCAAGTGCCTCTCGGGATTCCTCTCCCGTAGATGCCAGCGCCTAAGACCTTGCTTGGAGTCGGTGCTGGAACGTGAGGATTCCTCTCCAGTGCTGACATTGATCTTGGGCTACTTCTGGAGTCTCCCCAGGGGAGTCAGTCCTCGTCTCGAGTGGGGGCATGCACGTGCGCATTCCTCCCAAGCTGTAGCAGCAGTGTCACGCTTCCCTTCGCGTGGATCAAGGGATCTGCCGCTTTCCCTCGAGGCTTTCCCACGAGGCTTTCCCACAGGGCTGTCCCACGTGCCACCGTGGTGTGAGTCGATCCTCGGCTTGAAAGTCGAGGCAGTACAGGGAAAACAGGTTTCCCTGGAATGGACTGAGACATCTGGGGGACTCTGGGAATGGTAGCATGACCCTGGAGTTACTCTCGCCTTTCCTGTGGAGAGCGCCTCCTCTTGAAATGCGACGGGAACGCCGGGAATTCTTTCCCGACCACGCAGCGAAAGGATCCCACCTCTCGAGCTAGGAGGCGGAAACCGGGCTCCTCTGTATGTGGGCGGGACTCTCGTGCTTCCTCTCGAGTGGAGACGGGTATGTTGGGGAACTTCTTGAGTTGCAGGAAGGGTGTGAAGGACCCTTTGGAAGTTCCAGAGCTTAGGTGTGATTAGCCTCGAGACGCCTCATCGGAAATGGGGCTCATCTCGCCTGGAGGCGAGAACCTCCTGAATTTTCTCAAGTTGCGGCAGGTGCTCTCGACTTACGAAGGGGACCTGAGGGACCCGCGCTGGTGGCCTCATGAAAGGCCAGTCCCCATGGAGTTGCTCGGGGGCCTCTCGGGATTCCTCTCCCCTCGATGCCGGGGCCTAAGATCTTGTGTGGAGTCGGTGCCGGAACCTGAGGATTCCTCTCCAGTGCTGACATGGATCTTGGGGTACTTCTGGAGTCTCCCAGGGGAGTCAGTCCTCGTCTCGAGTGGGGGCATGCACGTGCGCTCCCGAGCTGTAGCAGGAGTGTCACGCTTCCCTTCTTGTGGATCAAGGGATCAGGGGCTTTACCTCGAGGCTTTCCCATGAGGCTTTCCCACGAGGCTTTCCCACAGGGCTGTCCCACGTGCCACCGTTGTATGAGTCGATCCTCGGCTTGAAAGTCGAGGCAGTGCAGGGAAAACTGGTTTCCCTGGCATGGACTGAGCATCTGGGGGACTCTGGGAATGGTGGCACGACCCTGGAGTTCCTCTCGCCTTTCCTGTGGAGAGCGCCTCCTCTTGAGATGCGACGGGAACGCCAGGAATACTTACCCGACCACCTAGGGAAAGGATCCCTCCTCTGGAACTATGAGGCGGAAACGGGGCTCCTCTGGATGTGGGCGGGACTCTCGTGCTTCCTCTCGAGGGGAAACGGGTATGTCGAGGAACTTCTTGAGTTGCAGCAAGGGTGTGAAAGACCCTATGGAAGTTCCAGAGGTTAGGTGTGATTAGTCTCGAGACGCCTCAGCACAAATGGGCCTCATGTCGCCTGAAGGGAAGAACCTCCTGAATTTTCTCGAGTTGCGGCAGGTGCTGTGGACTTAAGACGGGGTCCTCAGGGACCCGCTCTGGTGGCCTCAGGAAAGGCCAGTCACCATGCGAGTTGCTCGGGGCCTCTCGGGATTCCTCTCCCGTCGATGCCGGCGCCTTATACCTTGTGTGGAGTCGGTGCCGAAACCTGAGAAAACCTCTCCAGTGCTTACATGGACCTTGGGGTACTTCTGGAGTCTCCCAGGTGAGTCAGTCCTCGTTCCTAGTGGATGCATGCACGTGCAATTTCCTCCCGAGCTGTAGCAGCAGTGTCACGCTTCCCTTCGCGTGGATCCAGGAATCTGTGGCTTTCCGTGGAGGCTTTCCCACGAGGCTTTGCCACGAGGCTTTCCCACGACGTTTACCCACTGGGCTGTCCCACGTGCCACCGTGTTGTGAGTCGTCCTTGGCTTGAAAGTCGAGGCAGTGCTGGGAAACTGGTTTCCCTGTTATGGACTGAGCATTTGGGGGACTCTGGGAATGGTGGCACGACCCTGGAGTTCCTCTCGCCTTTCCTGTGGAGAGCGCCTCCTCTTGAGATGCGACGGAACGCCGGGAATTCTTTCCCGACCACGCAGGGAAAGGATCCCTCCTCTCGAGCTAGGAGGCAGGAAACGGGTCTCCTCTGGATGTGGGCGGACTCTCGTGCTTCCTTTCGAGTGGAGCCGGGTAAGTCGGGGAACTTCTTGAGTTGCAGCAAGGGTGTGAAGGACCCTTTGGAAGTTCCAGAGGTTAGGTGTGATTAGCCTCGAGAAGCCTCATGCGGAAATGGTCCTCATCTCGCCTGGAGGGGAGAACCTCCTGGATTTTCTCGAGTTGCGGCAGGTGCTCTCGACTTACGACGGGGACCTCAGGGACCCGCTCTGGTGGCCTCAGGAAGAGGCCAGTCCCCATGCGAGTTGCTCGGGGGCCTCTCGGGACTCCTCTCCCTTAGATGCCTGGGCCTAAGATCCTTGTGTGAAGTCGGTGCCTGAACCTGAGGTTTCCTCTCCAGTGCTTGACATGCATCTTGGGGTATTTCTGGAGTCTCCCCAGGGAGTCAGTCCTCGTCTCGAGTGGGGCATGCACGTGCGCTTTCCTCCCTAGCTGTAGCAGCAGTGTCACGCTTCCCTTCGCGTGGATCAAGGAATCTGTGGCTTTCCGTGCGAGGCTTTCCCACGAGGCTTTGCCACGAGGCTTTCTCACGACGTTTACCCACTGGGCTGTCCCACGTGCCACCGTGTTGTGAGTCGTCCTTGGCTTGAAAGTCGAGGCAGTGCTGGGAAAACTGGTTTCCCTGTTATGGACTGAGCATTTGGGGGACTCTGGGAATGGTGGCACGACCCTGGAGTTCCTCTCGCCTTTCCTGTGGAGAGCGCCTCCTCTTGAGATGCGACGGGAACGCCAGGGAATTCTTACCCGACCACGCTAGGGAAAGGATCCCTCCTCTCGAGCTATGGAGGCGGAAACGGGGCTCCTCTGGATGTGGGCGGGACTCTCGTGCTTCCTCTCGAGTGGAGACGGGTATGTCGGGGAACTTCTTGAGTTGCAGCAAGGGTGTGAAGGACCCTTTGGAAGTTCCAGAGGTTAGGTGTGATTAGCCTCGAGACGCCTCAGCAGCAAATGGGCCTCATCTCGCCTGAGAGGGAGAACCTCCTGGATTTTCTCGAGTTGCGGCAGGTGCTCGTCGACTTAAGACGGGTCCTCAGGGACCCGCTCTGGTGGCCTCAGGAAAGGCCAGTCCCCATGCGAGTTGCTCGGGGGCCTCTCGGGATTCCTCTCCCTTAGATGCCTGGGCCTAAGATCTTGTGTGAAGTCGGTGCCTGAACCTGAGGTTTCCTCTCCAGTGCTGACATGGCATCTTGGGGTATTTCTGGAGTCTCCCCAGGGGAGTCAGTCCTCGTCTCGAGTGGGGGCATGCACGTGCGCTTTCCTCCCTAGCTGTAGCAGCAGTGTCACGCTACCCTTCTCGTGGATCAAGGGATCTGTGGCATTCCCTCGATCTTTCCCACGAGGCTTTCCCACGAGGCTTTCCCCACAGGGCCAGTCCCACGTGCCACCGTGGTGTGAGTGGATCCTCAGGCTTCAAAGTCGAGGCAGTGCAGGGAAAACAGGTTTCCCTGGAATGGAGTGAGACATCTGGGGGACACTGGGAATGGTGGCACGACCCTGGAGTTCCTCTCGCCTTTCCTGTGGAGAGTGCCTCCACTTGAGATGCGACAGGGAACGCCAGGGAATTCTTTCCCGACCACGCAGCGAAAGGAACCCGTCTCTCGAGCAAGGAGGCGGAAACGGAGCTCCTCTGGATGTGGGCGGAACTCTCGTGCTTCCTCTCGAGTGGAATCGGGTATGTCGGGGAACTTCTTGAGTTGCAGCAAGGGTGTGAAGGACCCTTTGGAAGTTCCAGAGGGTAGATGTGATTAGCCTCGAGACGCCTCAGCGGAAATGGGCCTCATCTCGCCTGGAGGGTGGAACCTCATGTATTTCTCGAGTTGCGGCAGGTGATCTCGACTTACGACGGGGTACCTCAGGGACCCGCTCTGGTGGTCTCAGGAAAGGCCAGTCCCCATGCGAGTTGCTCGGGGGCCTCTCGGGATATCCCTCCCTTCGATGCCGGGGCCTAAGACATTGTGTAGAGTCGGTGTCGGAACCTGAGGATTCCTCTCCAGTGCTGACATGGATCTTGGCGGTACTTCTGGAGTCTCCCCAGGGGAGTCAGTCCTCGTCTCCGAGTGGGGGCATGCACATGCGATTTCCTCCCGAGCTGTAGCAGCAGTGTCACGCTTCCCTTCGCGTGGATCAAGGGATCTGTGGCTTTCCCACGAGGCTTTCCCACAGGGCTGTCCCACGTGCCACCGTGGTGTGAGTCGATCCTCGGCTTGAAAGTCGAGGCAGTGCAGGGAAAACAGGTTTCCCTGGAATGGACGGAGACATCTGGGGACTCTGAGAATGGTGGTACGACTCTGAAGTTCCTCTCGCCTTTCCTGTGGAAAGCGACTCCTCTTGAGATGCGACGAGGAACGCCGGAATTCTGTCCCGCGCACGCAGGGAAAGGATCCCCTCCTCTCGAGCTCAGAGGGTCGCTTTCCACAGGAAGGCGAGAGAACTTCCAGAGTCGTACCACCATTCTCAGAGTCCCCCAGATGTCTCCGTCCATTCCAGGGAAACCTGTTTTCCCTGCACTGCCTCGACTTTCAAGCCGAGGATCGACTCACACCACGGTGGCACGTGGGACAGCCCTGTGGGAAAGCCTCGTGGGAAAGCCACAGATCCCTTGATCCACGGCGAAGGGAAGCGTGACACTGCTGCTACAGCTCGGGAGGAAATCGCATGTGGCATGCCCCCACTGGAGACGAGGACTGACTCCCCTGGGGAGACTCCAGAAGTACCCCAAGATCCATGTCAGCACTGGAGAGGAATCCTCAGGTTCCGACACCGACTCTACACAATGTCTTAGGCCCCGGCATCGAAGGGAGGATATCCCGAGAGGCCCCCGAGCAACTCGCATGGGGACTGGCCTTTCCTGAGACCACCAGAGCGGGTCCCTGAGGTACCCGTCGTAAGTCGAGATCACCTGCCGCAACTCGAGAAAATACATGAGGTTCCACCCTCCAGGCGAGATGAGGCCCATTTCCGCTGAGGCGTCTCGAGGCTAATCACATCTACCCTCTGGAACTTCCAAAGGGTCCTTCACACCCTTGCTGCAACTCAAGAAGTTCCCCGACATACCCGATTCCACTCGAGAGGAAGCACGAGAGTTCCGCCCACATCCAGAGGAGCTCCGTTTCCGCTCCTTGCTCGAGAGACGGGTTCCTTTCGCTGCGTGGTCGGGAAAGAATTCCTGGCGTTCCTGTCGCATCTCAAGTGGAGGCACTCTCCACAGGAAAGGCGAGAGGAACTCCAGGGTCGTGCACCATTCCCAGTGTCCCCCAGATGTCTCACTCCATTCCAGGGAAACCTGTTTTCCCTGCACTGCCTCGGACTTTGAAACCTAGGATCCACTCACACCACGGTGGCACGTGGGACTGCCCTGTGGGGAAGCCTCGTGGGAAAGCCTCGTGGGAAAGATTCGAGGGAATGCCACAGATCCCTTGATCCA
>NW_017215325.1:0-24039 GCF_001704415.2 Capra hircus
TTCTTTAAAAATATGTTTTAATATTTATTTTTTGATATAAACATTTTAATTGGAGGTTAATTACTTTACAATATTGTATTGGTTTTGCCATACATCAACATGAACCCACAAAAGCACATGAAGTTCACTCATTATCGTGAATTACGTGAATTCTGTGAACTCTTTTGTGTTCAACTCTTTGTGATCCCAGCAATTGTATCCCACGAGGTTCCTCTGTCCATGGAATTTTCCAGGCAAGTATTCTGGAGTGAGTTCCATTTCCTCCTCCATGTGATCTTCCAGCTCGCATCTCCTTTGCCTCCTGCCTTTGAAGGCAGATTCTTTACCACTGTGCCACCTGGGAAGCCCAGTGTATTGTTAGAGATACACTGTACCAATGTGGTATCACATAGGAGTAGTGAAAAGTATCAAATATTTGGCAGAGAAGACATGGTAGAATAACATTTTTTAAAAGGGACTCTTATGGGTACTAGTGGCATATATTGGTAGGAGACATTATTATAAACATCACTACAGAAGTGCCTTCTGTGATAAGATATGATGATTGGCAGTTCCACTCCTAAGAGTATTTCAGAAAAAAGAAACAACAACAAAAAACCCAAGATTCTGAAAAACACATGTAAGGCAACCACCTACGGAGGAAGATTAACAACATCCTAGCGTGAAAGTCAAGAAACTGATGCAGCCCCTATGGAAAACAGCATGCAGCTCTTTTTTTAAATAATTAATTTTCTATTGAAGGATAATTGTTTTACAGAATATTTCCTGCTATGCAGGCAAAAGCATATATCTCCCTTTGAACCTCCTCCCATCCTCCCTTCCCGGTATGGAGTTAAAAACAAAACAAAACAGTTACCGTATGACCCAGCAATCCCATTAGTGGTCATATATCTAGTTAGGATGAAAACTCCATCAGAAAAGAGACATGCACAACAGTGTTTATAGGAGCACAATGTACAGTAGCAAAGACACAGAGACAACCTTAAATGCCCTTAGATAGGTGAATGGACAAAGAAAAATGTGTTATACATAAAATGGAATATTTGCCATAAGAAAGAATGAAATAATGCTATTTTTTCAACATGGATGGACCTAAAGATGATCGTACTAAGTAAGTCAAACAATTGGAAAAGAATATAAAAATTACTATACATGGGACTTCCCTTAAGACTCCACACTTACACGGCAATGGATGCAGGTTCAATCCCTGGTCATGGAAATAACCCCACGTATCCTGCGCAGTGTAAAAAAAATTTTTAATGCATATATATATATATATATATATACATATATGCACACACAATGTACATACACAAATACATGTATGTAACTGAATCACCTTGCTGTAAAGCAGAAATTAACACAACACTGTATACTTCAATAAATAACATGAATGCGAAAAACAAAGATTGGTATGTTTCATTGAATGTAATCTTTATATCAAGAAAAGTGCTGTAACTAGCACAGCTCACTGCTTCACGGAAGGCTTGCTGAGATACTAACGGAGATGCATACTTGTGTCTGCGATTTATCACAAAATACACCAAGGGATGAGATGGATTGATGGATGGATAGAGGGATGACAATGGATAGACACATGAAAAAGGAAGTATTGTGAAATGCTTACAGTAGAATCTAGGTGGGAAGCCTCTGTTTTAGCTAGAAAACATGTTCACCTGGTTGAATGTTTGGAATAATAAGGTATTCAGGAAAAAGCAGAGCAAAAACAATGAAAACCATAATGCACATGACGTATAATTTCAAATTTTAAAATATGAGCTGAAAAGATGCAGAGGAGATAGGCTGAAATATTGTGTGCTCAGTCCCTCAGTCGTGTCTGATTCTTTTGCAACCCAATCAACTTTAGCCCACCAGTCTACTGTCTCCATGGGATTCTCCAGGCAAGAATTCTGGAGGGGTACCATTCCCTTCTCCATGGGATCCCTGGGATCTTCCAGGGATCTTTTCTATTCCTGACTCCTACATTTGCAGGCAGGTTCTTTATGACTGAGCTACCAAGGAAGCCACAAAATATGAAGTGTAGTGAAATTAAACATGGTTTTTACTTACTTTTTCACACTCCATGTACTGGCCAAGTTCCTTTCCCAGTCTCCACAGATTACATTTTCCGTAGTAGAACTAGAATCACCTTGCATCTGGCCTAAGAGACAGGCCTACAGGACAGCAGCATTGTCCTGCTTGTCTTCCCCTCCTGGGGATCTTGGCGTTGAGCACCTGCTGAGGCTTCCAGAGACCTCCAATCACAGCTCTAGAGACATGTCACCATTGGCTGCACAGGGCTGACCAATCCTATGGCCGACTCATCTGTTTGGAGTCCCAGGTAGAACCCCACCCATCCTGGCTTCCCAGGGTGCTCCCCTCTCCACTTCATTTTTTCTCTTTCAATTCAGTTCAGTCACTCAGTCGGGTCTGACTCTTTGCGACCCGCGAACCACAGCACACAAGGCCTCCCTGTCCATCACCAACTCCCAGAATTTGCCCAAACTCATGTCCATTGAGTAGGTGACGCCATCAAACCATCTCATCCTCTGCCAACCCATTTCCTCCTGCCGTCAATCTTTCCCAACATCAGGGTCTTTTCAAATGAGTCAGCTCTTTGCATCAGTGGCCAAAACATTGAAGTTTCAGCTTCAACACCAGTCCTTCCAATGAACGCTCAGGACTGATCTTGCTTAGGATGGACTGGTTGGATCTGCTTGCAGGCCAAGGGACTCTCAAGAGTCTTCTCCAACATCACAGTTCAAAACATCAATTCTTCTGCACTCAGCTTTCTTTATAGTCCAACTCTCACATACGTACATGACCACTGGAAAACCCATAGCCTTGACTAGATGGACTTTTGTTGACAAAGTAATGTCTCTGCTTTTTAGTATGCTGTCTAGGATGGCCATAACATTCCAAGGAGTAACCATCTTTTAATTTCATGGCTGCAATCATGATCCGCATTGATTCTGGAGCCCCAGAAAATAAAGTCAGCCACTCTTTCCACTGTTTCCCCATCTATTTGCCATGAAGTGATGGAAACAGATGCCATAATCTTAGTTTTCTGAATGTTCAGCTTTAAGCCAACTTTTTCACTCTCCTCTTTCACTTTCATCAAGACGCTTTTTAGCTCCTTTTTCACTTTCTGTCATAAGGGTGGTCTCATCTGCATATCTGAGGTTATTGATATTTCTCCCGGCAATCTTGATTCCAGCTTGTGCTTCCTCCAGCCCAGCATTTCTCATGATGTACTCTGCATATAAGTTAAATAAGCAAGGGTGACAATATACAGCCTTGACATACTCCTTTTCCTATTTGGAACCAGTCTGTTGTTCCATGTCCAGTTCTAACTGTTGCTTCCTGACCTGCATACAGGTTTCTCAAGAGGCAGGTCAGGTGTCTGGTATTCCCATCTCTTGAAGAATTTTCCACAGTTGATTGTGATCCACACAGTCAAAGGCTTTGGCATAGTCAATGAAGCAGAAATAGATGTTTTTCTGGAACTCTCTTGCTTTTTCCATGATCCAGTGGATGTTGGCAATTTGATCTCTGGTTCCTCTGCCTTTTCTAAAACCAAATTGAACGACTGGAATTTCACAGTTCACATATTGCTGAAGACTCGGAGAATTTTGGGCATTAATTTACTAGCATGTGAGATGAGTGAAATTATGCAGTAGTTTGAGCATTCTTTGGCATTGTCTTTCTTTGATTGAATGAAAACTGACATTTTCCAGTCCTGTGGCCACTGCTGAGTTTTCCAAATTTGCTGGCATATTGAGTGCAGCACTTTCACAGCATCATCTTCCAGGATTTGAAATAGCTCTATTGGAATTCCATCACCTCCACTAGCTTTGTTTGTAGTGATGCTTTCTAAGCCCACTTGACTTCACATTCCAGCATGTCTGGCTCTAGGTAAGTGATCACACAATCACGATTATCTGGGTCATGATGCTCTTTTTGTACAGTTCTTCTGTGTATGTTGCCCTTTTCTTAATATCTTCTGCTTCTGTTAGGTCCGTAGCATTTCTGTCCTTTATTGTGCCCATCTTTTTATGAAATATTCTCCTGGTGTCTCTAATTTCTTCATGAGATCTCTAGTCTTTTCCATTTTATTGTTTTCCTCTATTTCTTTGCACTGATCACTGAGGAAGGCTTTCTAATCTCTCCTTGCTGTTCTTGGGAGCTCTGCATTCCAATGGGTATATCTTTCCTTTTCCCATTTGCTTTTCACTTCTTTCACAATTTATAAGGGTCCTCAGAGGCATTTTGCTTTTTTTCGTTGTTTTGTTTTGTTTGCATTTCTTTTTCTTGGGGATGTCTTGATCCCTGTCTCCTGTGCAGTGTCACAGACTTGCATCCATAATTCATAGGCACTCTGTCTATGAGATCTAGACCCTTAAAGGTTTCTCACTTCCACCGTATAATCGAAATGGATTTAATTTAGGTCATAGCTGAATGCTCTAGATGGTTTTCCCAACTTTCTTCAATTTAAGTCTGAATTTGGCAATAAGGAGTTCTTGATCTGAGCCACAGTCAGCTCACGGTCTTGTTTTTGCTGACTGTATAGAGTTTCTCTGTCTTTGGCTGTGAAAATGTAATCAATCTGAGTTCAGTGTTGACCATCTGGTGATGTCCATGTGTAGTCTTCTCTTGTGTTGCTGGAAGAGGATGCTTGCTATGACCAGTGCGTTCTCTTGGGAGAACTCTCTTAGGCTTTGCCCTGCTTCATTCTTTATTCCAAGGTCAAATTTGCTTGCTGCTTCAGGTTATTATATATATATATGTGTGTGTGTGTGTGTGTGTGTGTGTTGTGTTGTATGTATATATAATGAAATATTTTACCTTGTGAATAATAAACAAAATATTAAACCTGACTGGAACGACATTAAACTTTAAAAACTTAAACCAAAAAAAATTGATTTGCAGGGAAAAATATTTAATCACTGACCTTATTTTAGAATACTGGGATGTAGATGGTAGTAAAGACAGAACCAGTTTTACTTGATTTTGTTCCTGTAATAAAATTCTTCGTGGCCAATTCGCCTCAAATAGTGCCTGCAATGGATGTGTGCCACACCCCCTACCCTGCTGTAGGAGGCCACTGCGTCATTCTAAATTTCTTAGCCAAAAAGGGCCTAGTCAATACTGGCTGTGTGACCTCCAAAAGGCGCCACTATTTTCCTTCGCTTTCTTCCCTCCTACCTCCTCCTCTTTCTTTCCTTTTCTTTATTATTACACAATTGTTAACGTTTAAACTTTCCGTTTATTGTTATTACATTAGTACTGACTCTGTTTCCCATGTTGCACAATACAACCTTGAGCTCATCTTACAATTCATCCCTCCTATTCCTCACCTCTGTACTGCACCTTCCACTCTCCACTACCCAGTAGATTGTTCTCTATATCTGGAAGACTCTTTTTTTATATTCTCTACTTTGTGATATTCTAAGAGTCTATAAATGATATCATGCAGCACTTTTCTTTCTTAATTTACTTACTATTATACCTCCCCTGTTGCTGCACATGGCATTATTTCATTCCTTTTATGGCTGAGTAGCATTCCATAGGTCTCACTTGGTGGCTCCTTTGCAAACAATCTGCCTGTCAAGAAGGGGATGTGGGTTCAATCCCTAGTAAGTAAGATCCCTTGGAAAGGGAAGTGGCAACCACCTGGAGTAGTCTCACCTGGAAAATTCCTTGGGCAGAGGCGTCTGTAGCGGTAGACGCGGTAGGGTCGCAAAGAGTGGGACATGACTTAGTGACTGAACAACAGCGAGTGTCTCATAGTACATGTATACCGCATCTTCATCCATTCATCTATTGTCTGATGGACGTTTACATTGCTTCCATGTCTTGGTGAATGGTGTGCTTCAACGAACAGTGGGGGTACATGTCTCCATAGCTCTCGAGGAGGGCTACTTAAGGGATAGGTAAGAAGAGCTAAGATAAAGACAACTAAGCTAAGGAAGGTAAGCTAAGGAGAGCTACACTAAGAGGAGCTAAGGGGTGCTGAGGTTTACTAAAGGAGAGCTTAGGAAGCGGGGGCTAAGCTAAGGGCAGCTGAGCTACCCTAAGGAGAGCTAAGCAGAGGAGTGTTGAGCTATGGCGGGCTAGAGCTAAAGAGAGCTCTGCTAAGGAGAGCTAATTGACGAGAGCGATGGAGAGCAATGGAGAAGGCAATGGCACCCCACCCCAGGTACTCTTGCCTGGAAAATCCCATGGACGGAGGATCCATGGGGTCGCCAAGAGCCGGGCAAGACTGAGCGACTTCACTTTCACTTTCATGCATTGGAGCAGGAAATGGCAACCCACTCCAGTATTCTTGCCTGGAGAATCCCAGGGACCCCTGAGGAGCCTGGTGGGCTACAGTCAACGGGGTCGCTAAGAGGCGGACACGACTGAGCAACTTCACTTTCAATTTTCACTTTCGCTTTCATGCATTGGAGAAGGAAATGGCAACCCACTCAGTGTTCTTGCCTGGAGAATCCCAGGGACGGCGAGCCTGGTGGGCTGCCGTCTAGGGTTCGCACAGTCGGACACGACTGAGGCGACTTAGCAGCAGCAGCAGCATGCAGGGCGATGGAGAAGGCAATGGCACTCCATTCCATTACTCTTGCCTAGAAAATCCCACGGACTGGAGGAGCCTGCTGCCTGAGGTTCATGGCGTCGCTAAGAGCCAGACACACGAATTACTTCACTTTCACTTTCATGCATTGGAGCAGGAAATGGCAACCCACTCCAGTATTCTTGCCTGGAGAATCCAGGGATGGGGGAGCCTCGTGGGCTGCTGTCTATAGGGTGGCACAGAGTCAAGACACGACTGAAGCGACTTAGCAGCAGCAGCAGCATGGAGAGCGAGCTGAGGAGAGCTGAGCTAAGGATGGCGAAGCTACTGAGAGCTGAGCTAAAGAGGGAAAAGCTACGGAGAGCGAAGGAGGCTTGGCTTCCCTGGTGGCTCAGACGTAAGGCTGCCTGCAATATGGGAGACCTGGGTTCGATCCCTGGGTTGGGAAGATCCCCTGGAGAAGGAAGTGGCAACCCACTCCAGTATTCTGGGCTGGAAAATTCCATGGACAGGGGAGCCTGGTTGGCCACAGTCCACGGGGTCTCAAAGAGTCGGTCACAACGGAGAAACTTCACTTTCGCTTTCACTTTCGAGGGATAAGGAGGGCAGAGTTAAGGAGATTTGTTCTTGCTGGAGAATCCCAGGCATGGGGGACCTGATGGGCTGCCATCTATGGGATCACAGAGAGTCGGACACGACTGAAGTGACTTAGCAGCAGCAGCACAAGGAGAGCTGGGGTTTGGAGAGCTGGGCCAACGAGAGCTAAGGAGCACTTAGATGAGAGAGATAAACTAAGGAACTAAGGAGAGCTAAGCTGAGGACTGCTGAGCTAAGAGGAGCTTATGGAGAGCTAATTGAGGGGAGCTGAACTAAGGAGGGCTAAGCCTAAGCAAGTCTGAAGTGACTAGAGAGCTAATTCATTAGGAGAGCTAATTAAGGAGAGCTTCGCTAAGGAGAGCAACACTAAGTAGAGTTGAGCTGTCAACGAGATCTAAGTAAGGATAGCTAAGCTAGGAGTCTAAGAAAACTAAGATCAGGGCATCTGTTCCCATTATTTCATGGCAAATAGATAAGGAAACAGTGGAAAGAGTGACAGCCTTTATTTGGAGGGACTCCAAAATCACTGCAGATGGTGACTGCAGCCTTGAAATTAAAAGACGCTTACTCCTTGGAGGGAAAGTTGTGACTGACCTAGACAGCAATATTAAAAAGTAGACATTACTTTGCAACAAAAGTCCATCTAGTCAAGGCTATGGTTTTTCCACTGGTCATGTGAGAGTTGGACTATAAAGAAAGCTGTATGGATGTGAGAGTTGGACTGTGAAGAAAGCGGAGTGCTGAAGAATTGATGCTTTTGAGCTGTGGTGTTGGAGAAGACTCTTGGGAGTCCATTGGACTGTAAGGAGATCCAACCAGTCCATCGTAAAGATCAGTCCCTGGGTGTTCATTGAAAGGACTGATGTTGAAGCGTCAAACTCCAATACTTTGGCCACCTGATGTGAATAGCTAACTCATTTGAAAAGACCCTGTTGCTGGGAAAGATTGAGGGCAGGAGGAGAAGGGGACAACAGAGGGATGAGGTGGCTGGATGGCATCACCGACTTCATGGACATGAATTTGGGTGAACTCCCAGAGTTGGTAATGGACAGGGAGGCCTGGTCTTCTGAAATTCATGGGGTCGCAACGAGTCAGGCACCCCTGAGCGACTGAACTGAACTGAACAGAGTGCCTGAAGAATTGAGGTTTTTGAACTGTGGTGTTGGAGAAGACTCTTGTGAGTCCCTTGGCCTGCCAAGGAGATCCAACCAGTCCATCCTAAAGGAGATTAATCCTGAGTGTTCATCAGAAGGACTGAGGTTGAAACTGAGTCTCCAATAATTTGGCCACCTGATGCAAAGATATAACTAATTTGAAAAGACCCTTATGCTGGAAATATTGAAAGTGGGAGAAGATGAGGACGATAGAGAGTGAGATGACTGGATGGCATCACTGACCAGATGGACATGAGTTTTGGAAAAGCTCCTGAGAGTTGGTAATGAGCAGGGAGGCCTGGCATGCTGCAGCCCATGGGGTCGCAAAGATTGAACACACCTGAGTGACTGAACTTAAGCAGTTGATTGTATCATTTAAAGTTTGTGTTTCCTTGTTAATTATCTGTTTGGTTAATCTATCTATAGGTGTGAGTGGGGTATTACAGTCTCCCACTCTTATTGCGTTGCTGTTAATTGACACTTTCATACTTGTTAACCTTTGCCCTATGTATTGAGGTGCTCCTATGTTGGTGCATACATGTTTATAATTGCTATATTTTCTTCTTGGATTGATCCTTTGATCAATATGTAGTGTCCTTCTTTGTATCTTCTCAAGGCCTTTATTTCAAAGCGTATTTTATCTTATATGAATACTGCTACCTCCTGCTTTCTTTTGGTCTCCATTTGTTTGAAATATCCTTTTCCAGCCCTTCACTATCACTCCGTATGTGTCCCTTGGATTGAGGTGGGTCTCTCGTAGACAGAACATATAAGGGCCTTGTATTTGCACCTGTTTTACAACACTTCTTTTGTCACCATTCTATCCATTTGTCCACCCTTCTATACAATCATCAATCGGTCAGTTTCCTTGGTGCATTTTCCAGTAAATTGGCAGACATCAGTATGTCTCTCCGTAGGTATTTCAGCAAGCCTACCATTAAGCAGTGAGCCGTGCTTGTTTACAGCAATTTTCTTTGGATATAAACTTTATATACAATGAAATACACCAATCCGTTTTTTCCCCAGTCATGTTGCTTTTTAATTGAGGTGTAGTTGATTTACAATGTTGTGTTACTTTCTGCTTTACAGCAAAGTGATTCAGTTATACACATGCATGTGTATATGTACATTGTGTGTGTGTGTGTGTGTGTGTGTGTGTGCACATTCTTTTATTTAGGTCTTTTCTTTCTTTCTTTCTTTCTTTCTTTCTTTGTCTACTCTGTGTGGTATGCAGCATCAGTTGCCTGACCAGGGATTGAACCTGCATCCCCTCAAGTGGAAGTGTGGACTGGCAGGGAAGTCGCACATATATTCTTTTGTATTATGATTTATCATAGGATATGGAATATAATTCTCTGTCCTCTACAGAAGTAACTAGTCCATCCATTCCATACACTCTAGTTTATATACCTTAACCTCAGTCTCTTCCTCCCCTATTCTCTCTGGCTTGGAAGCCACAAGTCTGTTCTCCAAGTCCATGAGGGTGTTTCTGTTTCATACATATGTTCATTGTGTCGTATCTTCAATTCCACTTTTAAGTGATTTTTGGTGTTTGTCTTTCTCTGTGTAACTCAGTTCACTTAGTACGATCATCTCTCACTTCACTTAGTATGATCATCTCTCAGTCCATGCATGCTGCCTCAAAAGGCCTTATTGTTGTAGCTGTTCAGATTCTTGGATCCTTTTAACCATACATAGGGATATTCACCGTGAGAAAGCAATGGCACCCCCACTCCAGTACTCTTGCCTGGAAAATCCTATGGATAGAGGAGCCTGGTGGGCTGCCGTCCATGGCGTCGCACAGAGTCGGACACGACTGAAGCCATGCGATCGCTAAGAGTCGGACACGACTGAGCAACTTCACTTTCCCTTTTCACTTTCATGCATTGGAGAAGGAAATGGCAACCCACTTCAGTGTTCTTGCCTGGAGAATCCCAGGGATGGCAGAGCCTGGTGGGCTGCCGTCCATGGCATCGCACAGAGTCGGACATGACTGAAGCGACTTAGAAGCAGGGATATTCATCTGTGGTTATTTTTTATGAATACATTATTAAAATGTCTTTATTATACCACTGGGGATAGTACGTCGATTTTGAGGCTATATTAGGATTTTGTATGTATATGTCAGTCAGTTCTGTTCAGTTGCTCAGTCTTGTCTGACTCTTGTTACCCCATGGAATGTAGGATGCCAGACTTCCCTATTCATCACCAACCCCTGGGACTTGCTCAACCTCGTGTCCACCAAGTGGGTGATGCCATCCAACCATCATCCACTGTCGTCTCCTTCCCCTCCAGCCTTCAATCCCAGCATCAGGGTCTTTTCCAATGACTCATTTCTTTGGATCAGGTGACTAAAATATTGGAGTCTGAGCTTCAGTATCAGTTCTTCCAGTGAATATTCAGGACTGATTTCATTTAGGATTGACTAGTTTGAGTTCCTTGCAGTCCAAGTGACTGCAGAGTGTGTATGGGTAAGAATAAATATTTATTGGGCTTCACTGCCCTCTCCTGGAGAAAGAAAAGAATGCTCGTGAATGAAATTTATAAAATCCAGATGTATTCTCTCATATGTAAATGTGTGTATGAATACTTACTGTGCTTTTCCTGCCCTCTCTTGGAGATATAGAAGAATGCTTATGTATGTAATTAATAAACTCCAGATATAGTCCTCACATGTAGGAAAAGATACTGGCTAGCTTTATTAAAAATTCATACATGCTTATACCAGGAAATGTAAAGTTGCCAGAAAAATATAAAAGAAGAGAAAACAATCAGCTATGATCTCACTTTACCATTGGCTCAGAATTCTGACTTCCTGTAATGGGGAGATAAGGTTGTGCTACTTCTTTTAATATAAATTCATCTTTTGTGCTATTTGAATGCTAACATTCAACTTGGTTTTGATCCTTGATTCTTGCTTGGTGCAGTACAGTTCAGTGGCCCAGTCATGTCCGACTCTTTGTGACCCCATGAATCGCAGCATGCCAGGCCTCCCTGTCCATCACCATCTCCCGGAGTTCACTCAAACTCACGTCCATTGAGTCCATGATACCATCCAGCCATCTCATCCTCAGTCATCCCCTTCTCCTCCTGTCCCCAATCTCTCCCAGCATCAGAAGCTTTTCCAGTGGGTCAACTCTTCGCACGAGGTGGCCAAAGTACTGGCACTTCAGCTTCAGCATCATTTCTTCCAAAGAAATCCCAGGGTTGATCGCCTTCAGATTGGACTGGTTGGATCTCCTTGCAGTCCAAGAGACTCTCAAGAGTCTTCTCCAACACCACAGTTCAAACACATCAATTCTTCGGGGCTCAGCTTTCCTCACAGTCCAACTCTCACATCCATACATGACCACAGGAAAAACCATAGCCTTGACTAGACGGACCTGAGTCGGCAAAGTAGTGTCTCTGCTTTTGAATATACTATCTAGGTTGCTCATAAGTTTTCTTCCAGGGGTAAGTGTCTTATTTTCATGGCTGTAGTCACCATCTGCAGTGATTTTGGAGCCCCCCAAATTAAAGCCTGACACTGTTTCTTCTGTTTCCCCATCTATTTCCCATGAAGTGATGGGACCAGATGCCATGATCTTCGTTTTCTGGATGTTGAGCTTTAAGCCAACTTATGCACTCGCCTCTTTCACTTTCATCAAGAGGCTTTTTAGCTCCTCTTCACTTTCTGCCATAAGGGGTGGTGTCATCTGCATATCTGAGGTTATTGATATTTCTCCTGGCAATCTTGATTCCAGCTTGTGTTTCTTCCAGTCCAGCGTTTCTCATGATGTACACTGTATAGAAGTTAATTAATCAGGGTGACAATATACAGCCTTGACATACTCCTTTTCCTATTTGGAACCAGTGTGTTGTTCCATGTCCAGTTCTAACTGTTGCTTCCTGACCTGCATACAGATTTCTCAAGAGGCGGGTCAGGTGGTCTGGTATTCCCATCTCTTCCAGAATTTTCCACAGTTTATTGTGATCAACACAGTCAAAGGCTTTGGCATAGTCAATTAGGCGGAAATAGATTTTTTCTGGAACTCTCTTCCTTGGTTAGCTTATCGTTAAGTCTTTCAGTTTAGTTCAGTCACTCAGTCATGTCTTTAAGCCTTCACCTAGTAATTGGATCCCCTGTTTAGAGACTGATTACTTCAATATTTTGTTTTTGTTTTTTTCCATTTTCGTTATGATTTTTAAAATGTTGCATGTCTTGGCTACAGTATATAATGTTGCAATGAAGATTGGAGCACATGTATCTTTTGAAATTAAGGTTTTCTCCCAGGAATATGCCCAGGAATGGTGTGGCTGGGTCATATGGTAATTCTTTTCTTAGTTTTCTTAAGGAGGTCCCCTAGTGTTCACCATAGTGGCTCTACCAGTTTACATGCCCACTGACAGTGCAAGAGGGTTCCCTGTTCACCACACACTCTCCAGAAACTATTTTTTGTAGAATTTTTGGTGATGGCTATTCCGACTGGTGTGAAGTAATACCTCATTGCAGTTCTGATGTGCATTTCCCTAATAGTCATGTTGACCATCTTTTCATGTGTATTGTCACCATCTGTATGTTTTCTTTAGAAAAATGTCCATTTAGATCTCCCCATTTTTAATTTTTTTTTCTTTTATTGATACTGGCCTACAAGAGCTGTTTTTACCTTTTTGAGAATAATGTCTTGATAACTAATGAGATTTGTAACTTTGTCCAGGAGGCAGTGATCAAGGACATTGCCCAGAAAAAGAAATGCCAAAAAAAAAAAAAAAAAAGGCAAAATGGTTCTCTGAGGAGGCCTTACACAGCTGAGAAAAGAAGAGAAGTGAGAAAATAAAGCAAAGGAGAAAATGAAAGATATACCCATCGGAATGCAGAGTTCCAAAGAATAGCAGGGAAAGATAAGAAATCCTTCGTCAGTGATCAATGCACAGAAACAGATGAAAACACTAGAATGGGAAAGACGAAATCTCTTCCAGAAAATTAGAGATCCCAAGGGAACATTTCATCAAAGATGAGCACAGTGTAGGATAGAAAATGTATGGACCTAACAGAAGCAGAAGATATTAAGAAGAAGAGGGAAGAATACACAGAAGAACTGTACAAGAAAGACCTTCATAACCCAGATAAACACGATGGTGTGATCAGTCAACTAGAGTCAGACAACCTGGAATGTGAAGTCAAGTGGGCACTGGGAAGCATCATGCTGTACAAAGCTAGTGGAGGTGATGGAACTCCAGGTGAGCTATTTCAAACCCTAGAAGATGATGCTGTGAAAGTGCTGCACTCGGTATCTCAGCAAATCTGGAAGTCTCACAGTGGCCACAGGACTGGAAAAGGTCAGTTTTCATTCCAATTGCAAAGAAAGGTACTGCCAAAGAATGTTCAGACTATCAGTTCAGTTCAGTTCAGTCACTCAGTTGTTTCTGTCTCTTTGTGACCCTATGAACCACAGCAAACCAGGCTTTCCTGTCCTTCACCAACTCCCAGAGTCCACCCAAATCTATGTCCACTGAGTCGGTGATGTCATCCAACCATCTCATCCTCTGTTGCCCCCTTCTCCTCCTGCCCTCAATCTTTCCCAGCATCAGGGTCTTTTTGAATGAGTCAGCTCTTCGCATCAGGTGGCCAAAGTTTTGGAGTTTCAGCCTCAACATCAGTCCTACTGATGAACACCCAGAACTGATCTCCTTCAGGATGGACTGGTTGGATCTCCTTGCAGTCCAAGGGACTCTCAAGAGTCTTCTGCAACACCACAATTCAAAAGCATCAATTCCTTGGTGCTCAGCTTTCTTTATAGTCCAAATCTCACATGGCCCCTGGAAAAACCATAGCCTTGACTAGATGGACCTTTGTAGACAACGTAATGTCTCTGCTTTTTAACACACATTTGCAATAATCTCACAGGCTAGGAAAAAGTAGTGCTCAAAATTCTCCAAGCCAGGCTTCAACAGTACATGAACCGTGAACTCCCTGATGTTCAAGCTGGAGTTAGAAAGGCAGAGGAATCAGTGATCAAGTTACCAACATCTTCTGAAATCATCAAAAAAAAAAAAAAAAAAAAAAGAGAGAGAGTTCCAGGGAAACATCAACATTTGCTTTAGTGACTGCACCAAATCCTTTGACTGTGTGGATCATGCCTCCTGAGAAATCTGTATACAGGTGAAAAACCAACAGTTAGAACTGAATATCGAACAACAGACTGATTTTAAATTGGGAAAAGAGTACACTGAGGGTATATATTGTCAACCTGCTTATTTAACTTATATGCAGAGTACATCATGTGAAATGCCACACTGGATGAAGCACAAGTTGGAAACAAGTTTGCTGGGAGAAAAATAAGTAACCTCAGATATGCAGATGACACCACCCTTATGGCAGAAAGTGAAGAACTAAAGAGCCTCTCAAAGGAAGTGATAGAGCAGAGTGAAAATGTTGGCTTAAAACTCAACATTCAGAAAACTGAAATCGTGGCATCCAGTTCCATCATTTCATGGCAAATAGACTGTGAAACAATGGAAACAGTGACAGACTTTATTTTTTTTATTTTTTATTTTTTCGGTGAAAATATTTTTATTTTTTTTATTCTTTTTTTTTGTTTTACAAATTTTGCATTTTTATTGTAAAATAATATAGTCAGTACAAAAAACATAGAAAATAGAGAAAGTAAAAAAGCCATAATTTCATTATATTAACCAAATCATCACTCACTCTAAGTTTTCCTCACATATTTTCTTTTTTTTTTTTTTTAGTCTCTTTTTATTTTTTTTTTAATTTTTTTATTTTCTTTTAAATTTTAAAATCTTTAATTCTTACATGCGTTCCCAAACATGAACCCCCCTCCCACCTCCCTCCCCACAACATCTCTCTGGGTCATCCCCATGCACCGGCCCCAAGCAAGCTGCACCCTACGTCAGACATGGACTGGCGATTCAATTCTTACATGACAGTATACAAGTTAGAATTCCCATTCTCCCAAATCATCCCACCCTCTCCCTCTCCCTCTGAGTCCAAAAGTCCGTTATACACATCTGTGTCTTTTTTCCTGTCTTGCATACAGGGTCGTCATTGCCATCTTCCTAAATTCCATATATATGTGTTAGTATACTGTATTGGTGTTTTTCTTTCTGGCTTACTTCACTCTGTATAATTGGCTCCAGTTTCATCCATCTCATCAGAACTGATTCAAATGAATTCTTTTTAACGGCTGAGTAATACTCCATTGTGTATATGTACCACAGCTTTCTTATCCATTCATCTACTGATGGACATCTAGGTTGTTTCCATGTCCTAGCTATTATAAACAGTGCTGTGATGAACATTGGGGTACATGTGTCTCTTTCAATTCTGGTTTCCTCCGTGTGTATGCCCAGAAGTGGGATTGCTGGGTCATAAGGTAGTTCTATTTGCAATTTTTTAAGGAGTCTCCACACTGTTCTCCATAGTGGCTGTACTAGTTTGCATTCCCACCAACAGTGTAGGAGGGTTCCCTTTTCTCCACACCCTCTCCAGCATTTATTGCTTGCAGATTTTTGGATTGCAGCCATTCTGACTGGTGTGAAGTGGTACCTCATTGTGGTTTTGATTTGCATTTCTCTAATAATGAGTGATGTTGAGCATCTTTTCATGTGTTTGTTAGCCATCCGTATGTCTTCTTTGGAGAAATGTCTATTTAGTTCTTTGGCCCATTTTTTGATTGGGTCGTTTATTTTTCTGGAATTGAGCTGCAGAAGTTGCTTGTATATTTTTGAGATTAGTTGTTTGTCAGTTGTTTCATTTGCTATTATTTTCTCCCATTCAGAAGGCTGTCTTTTCACCTTGCTTATATTTTCCTTTGTTGTACAGAAGCTTTTAATTTTAATTAGATCCCATTTGTTTATTTTTGCTTTTATTTCCAGAATTCTGGGAGGTGGATCATAGAGGATCCTGCTGTGATTTATGTCTGAGAGTGTTTTGCCTATGTTCTCCTCTAGGAGTTTTATAGTTTCTGATCTTACATTTAGATCTTTAATCCATTTTGAGTTTATTTTTGTGTGGGGTGTTAGAAAGTGATCTAGTTTCATTCTTTTACAAGTGGTTGACCAGTTTTCCCAGCACCACTTGTTAAAGAGATTGTCTTTACTCCATTGTATATTCTTGCCTCCTTTGTCAAAGATAAGGTGTCCATATGTGTGTGGATTTATCTCTGGGCTTTCTATTTTGTTCCATTGATCTATATGTCTGTCTTTGTGCCAGTACCATACTGTCTTGATGACTGTGGCTTTGTAGTAGAGCCTGAAGTCAGGCAAGTTGATTCCTCCAGTTCCATTCTTCTTTCTCAAGATTGCTTAGGCTATTCGAGGTTTTTTGTGTTTCCATACAAATCTTGAAATTATTTGTTCTAGTTCTGTGAAAAATGTGGCTGGTAGCTTGACAGGGATTGCATTAAATTTGTAAATTGCTTTGGGTAGTATACTCATTTTCACTATATTGATTCTTCCGATCCATGAACATGGTATATTTCTCCATCTATTAGTGTCCTCTTTGATTTCTTTCATCAGTGTTTTATAGTTTTCTATATATAGGTCTTTAGTTTCTTTAGGTAGATATATTCCTAAGTATTTTATTCTTTTCGTTGCAAAGGTGAATGGAATTGTTTCCTTAATTTCTTTTTCTACTTTCTCATTATTCGTGTATAGGAATGCAAGGGATTTCTGTGTGTTGATTTTATATCCTGCAACTTTACTATATTCATTGATTAGCTCTAGTAATTTTCTGGTGGAGTCTTTAGGGTTTTCCATGTAGAGGATCATGTCATCTGCAAACAGTGAGAGTTTTACTTCTTCTTTTCCAATTTGGATTCCTTTTATTTCTTTTTCTCCTCTGATTGCTGTGGCCAAAACTTCCAGAACTATGTTGAATAGTAGCGGTGAAAGTGGGCACCCTTGTCTTGTTCCTGACTTTAGGGGAAATGCTTTCAATTTTTCACCATTGAGGATAATGTTTGCTGTGGGTTTGTCATATATTGCTTTTATTATGTTGAGGTATGTTCCTTCTATTCCTGCTTTCTGGAGAGTTTTTATCATAAATGGATGTTGAATTTTGTCAAAGGCCTTCTCTGCATCTATTGAGATAATCATATGGTTTTTATTTTTCAATTTGTTACTGTGGTGAATTACATTGATTGATTTGCGGATATTGAAGAATCCTTGCATCCCTGGGATAAAGCCCACTTGGTCATGGTGTATGATCTTTTTAATGTGTTGTTGGATTCTGATTGCTAGAATTTTGTTGAGGATTTTTGCATCTATGTTCATCAGTGATATTGGCCTGTAGTTTTCTTTTTTTGTGACATCTTTGTCAGGTTTTGGTATTAGGGTGATGGTGGCCTCATAGAATGAGTTTGGAGGTTTACCTTCCTCTGCAATTTTCTGGAAGAGTTTGAGGAGGATAGGTGTTAGCTCTTCTCGAAATTTTTGGTAGAATTCAGCTGTGAAGCCGTCTGGACCTGGGCTTTTGTTTGCTGGAAGATTTCTGATTACCGTTTCAATTTCTGTGCTTGTGATGGGTCTGTTAAGATTTTCTATTTCTTCCTGGTTCAGTTTTGGAAAATTGTACTTTTCTAAGAATTTGTCCATTTCTTCCACGTTGTCCATTTTATTGGCATACAACTGCTGATAGTAGTCTCTTATGATCCTTTGTATTTCTGTGTTGTCTGTTGTGATCTCTCCATTTTCATTTCTAATTTTCTTGATTTGATTTTTCTCTCTTTGCTTCTTGATGAGTCTGGCTAATGGTTTGTCAATTTTATTTATCCTTTCAAAGAACCAGCTTTTGGCTTTGTTAATTTTTGCTATGGTCTCTTTTGTTTCTTTTGCATTTATTTCTGCCCTAATTTTTAAGATTTCTTTCCTTCTACTAACTCTGGGGTTCTCCAACTCTTCTTTTCTAGTTGCTTTAGTTGCAGAGTTAGGTTATTTATTTGACTTTTTTCTTGTTTCTTGAGGTATGCCTGTATTGCTATGAACTTTCCTCTTAGCACTGCTTTTATAGTGTCCCACAGGTTTTGGGTTGTTGTGTTTTCATTTTCATTAGTTTCTATGCATATTTTGATTTCTTTTTTGATTTCTTCTGTGATTTGTTGGTTATTCAGAAGTGTGTTGTTCAACCTCCACATGTTGGAATTTTTAATAGTTTTTCTCCTGTAATTGAGATCTAATCTTAATGCATTATGGTCAGAAAAGATGCTTGGAATGATTTCGATTTTTTTGAATTTATCAAGTTTAGATTTATGGCCCAGGATGTGATCTATCCTGGAGAAGGTTCCATGAGCACTTGAAAAAAAAGTGAAATTCATTGTTTTGGGGTGAAATGTCCTATATATATCAATTAGGTCTAACTGATCTAATGTATCATTTAAAGTTTGCGTTTCTTTGTTAATTTTCTGTTTAGTTGATCTGTCCATAGGTGTGAGTGGGGTATTAAAGTCTCCCACTGTTATTGTGTTATTGTTGATTTCCCCTTTCATACTTGTTAGCATTTGTCTTACATATTGCGGGGGCTCCTATATTGGGGGCATATATATTTATAATTGTTATATCTTCTTCTTGGATTGTTCCTTTGATCATTATGTAGTGGCCTTCTTTGTCTCTTTTCACAGCCTTTGTTTTAAAGTCTATTTTATCGGATATGAGTATTGCCACTCCTGCTTTCTTTTGGTCTCTATTTGCGTGGTATATCTTTTTCCAGCCCTTCACTTTCAGTCTGTATGTGTCCCTTGTTTTGAGGTGGGTCTCTTGTAAGCAGCATATAGAGGGGTCTTGTTTTTGTATCCATTCGGCCAGTCTCTGTCTTTTGGTTGGGGCGTTCAACCCATTTACGTTTAAGGTAATTATTGATAAGTGTGATCCCGTTACCATTTACTTTATTGTTTTGGGTTCGAGTTTATACACCCTTTTCGTGTTTCCTGTCTAGAGAATATCCTTTAGAATTTGTTGGAGAGCTGGTTTGGTGGTGCTGAATTTTCTCAGCTTTTGCTTGTCTGTAAAGCTTTTGATTTCTCCTTCGTATTTGAATGAGATCCTTGCTGGGTACAGTATTCTGGGCTGTAGGTTATTGTCTTTCATCACTTTAAGTATGTCTTGCCATTCCCTCCTGGCCTGAAGAGTTTCTATTGAAAGATCAGCTGTTATCCTAATAGGAATCCCCTTGTGTGTTATTTGTTGCTTTTCCCTTGCTGCTTGTAATATTTGTTCTTTGTGTTTGATCTTTGTTAATTTGATTAATATGTGTCTTGGGGTGTTTCGCCTTGGGTTTATCCTATTTGGAACTCTCTGTGTTTCTTGGACTTGGGTGATTATTTCCTTCCCCATTTTAGGGAAGTTTTCAACTATTATCTCCTCAAGTATTTTCTCATGATCTTTCTTTCTGTCTTCTTCTTCTGGGACTCCTATAATTCGAATGTTGGAGCGTTTCATATTGTCCTGGAGGTCTCTGAGATTGTCCTCATTTCTTTTAATTCGTTGTTCTTGTTTCCTCTCTGATTCATTTATTTCTACCATTCTATCTTCTATTTCACTAATCCTATCTTCTGCCTCCGTTATTCTACTAATTGTTGCCTCCAGAGTGTTTCTGATCTCATTTATTGCATTATTCATTATATTTTGACTCTTTTATATTTCTTCTAGGTCCTTGTTAAACCTTTCTTGCATCTTCTCCATCCTTGTCTCTAGCCTATTTATCTGTGTTTCCATTTTGATTTCAAGATTTTGGATCATTTTCACTATCAATATTCGGAATTCCTTCTCCGGTAGATTCCCTACTTCTTCCTCTTTTGTTTGGTTTGGTGGGCAACTCTCCTGTTCCTTTACCTGCTGTGTATTCCTCTGTCTCTTCATCTTGGTTATATTGCTGGGTTGGGGTGGCCTTTTTATATTCTGGGAATTTGTGGAGTTCTCTTTATTATGGAGCTTCCTCACTTTGGGTGGGGTTCTATCAGTGGCTTGTCAAGGTTTCCTGGTTAGGGAGGCTTGTGTTGGAGTTTTGGTGGGGTGGAGCTGGGTTTTCTTCTCTCTGGAGTGCAATGGAGTGACCCATAATGGGTTATGAGACATCAAAGGTTTTGGGATAATTTTGAGCTGCCTGTATATTGAAGCTCAGGGGAGTGTTCCTGTGTTGCTGGAGAATTTTGCGTGGTATGTCTTGTTTTGGAATTTGTTGGCCCTTAGGTGGAACTTGGTTTCGGTGTAGGTATGAAGGCATTAGATGGGCTCCTGTTGCTTAATGTTCCCTGAATTCAAGAGTTCTCTAATGTTTTCAGGCTTTGGATTTAAGCCTCCTGCTTCTGGTTTTCAGTTTTATTTTTACAGTAGCCTCTAGACTTCTCCATCTATACAGCACTGATGATAAAACATCTAGGTTAAAGATGAAAAGTTTCTCCACATTGAGGGACACTCAGAGGGGTTCACTGAGTTATAAGGAGAAGAGAAGATGGAGGGGTAGTTAGAGGTAACTGGAATGAGATGCGGTGAGATCAAAAGAGAAGAGAGCAAGCTAGCCAATAGTCACTTCCTTATGTGCGCTCTATAGTCTGGACCGCTCAGAAGTATTTACAGAGTTTATACGGGGAAGAGGAGAGGGAAGGAAGTAGACAGAGGTGACCAGGAGGATCAGGGAGAGGAATGAGTAGGAGAGAGACAAATCCTGCCAGTAACCTGTTCCTTAGGTGTTCTCCACTGTCTGGAACACACAGAGATTCACAGAGTTGGATAGAGGAGAGATGGGGGAGAAAAGAGACAGAGGCCACCTGGTGGAGAAAAAGGAGAGTCCAGAGGAGGGAGAGAGTGGTCAAGCCAGTAATCTCGCTCTCAGGTAAACTGGGATAGTGAAGTTTGGGTTTTTAAATGTACAAAATTGACCACAAAAACCTAAAGAGCAAAGATTAAAAATCTAGAGTAGAGGTTGGATTTTCAAAGATACAATATTAGAGAGAAGCAGAAGGAAAAGGAAGAAAGAAAGAAAAAAAAGAAAGAAAAAGAATTATTAAAAAAACAAATAAACAAACAAACAATCAAAAAAAAAAAAAAGCCATCAACAACCATCCAAAAGACTGTATATGGTGTTTGCCTAAAAAAAAAAAAAAAAAAAGTCCTTTTTAAAACAAAACAAACAAACAAAAAATATAGTAATAATAGGTTATAGAAATAAAAATTAGAGGGGAAATAGAAGACTTAACAATTAAAAATAAGTTAGAAAAAAAAGCAAAAAAAAAAAAAAAAAAAAAGGAATGATTTTAAGAATATCTGGCCCTTTCTGGTGTAATGGGCCGTGTGGGATCACTTCCAAGGTGGTTCCCTCTGTTTATAACTTCTTCTGTTTGCTGGCTTTTTAGGCTCACTAGTTTAGTTGCCCTGTGAGGAGGGGGGCTGCCTGCTAACAAATAGCACTGTCGTGTGCACGCAGTATCTCTGCCCGGCTTGAACCTGTCCTTTCTCACGGGCGCGCAAACCGCTCCAGCTCTAGGAATGCTCAGCCGGGAACCGTCTGGGGCTGGCCCTAGGCTGCGTGCACTTCCCCGGTCCAAGCCGCTCAGGTTCGGCGCTCAGGCAGCCCTCAGAGGCACAGATTCGGCTGGAACTGCGCTTTGTGCCCTTCCCAGGTCCGAGTAGCTCAGGAGTTTGGCGAGCGCGATCGCCGTGGCTTGTCACCTTTTCTGCCGCTGCTGCTCAGCTTTCTGGGCGGACCGCTGGCGCACCCCGTGCGGTAGATTGTGACTGTCCAGCCACCCCCAGAAGTCTTAGCAAAGGAGCTTGCTTGCAGTTAGGTCCCGAGTCTGCAATTGCCCCTTTCCAGTCCTTACGACTCTGGCTTGCCTGTCCCCGGCGGGGATGGTCTGCAGCCGGCTTTTCCCGTTCTGTCCTTTGTTCTGTGCTCGGTCCTGGCGGTGTCTTATGTTCGAGCTTTTCGCGTGTAGCTATCCCACAGTCTGGTTTGCTAGCCCACGTTAGATCGTTTCTGGTTGCGCGTGGGGCGTTCCTGCCCGATTCTTACAAAGCTCTGCAGCCCGCGCCTCCGCGCGTCCCTGCCCTGCCCCCACTTCCCAGTGGCGGATGCAGGCGTCTGTGCTGCTTTTCCGCTGGGGGAGTTACTGTTGGGCTTGTAATCTGTTGGTTTTAATTATTTATCTATTTTTCCTTCCTGTTATGTTGCCCTCTGTGTTTCCAAGGCTCGCCACAGACTCGGCAGGGAGAGTGTTTCCTGGTGTTTGGAAACCTCTCTTCTTAAAATTCCCTTCCCGGGACGGGCTTCCCTTCCGGACGGAGCTCCCTCCCCACCTCCTTTGTCTCCTTTTCGTCTTTTATATTTTTTCCTACCTGTTTTTGAAGACAATGATCTGCTTTTCTGGTTGCCTGATGTCCTCTGCCAGCCTACAGAAGTTGTTTTGTGAAGTTTGCTCGGCGTTGAAATGTTCTTTTGAGGAATTTGTGAGGGAGAAAGTGGTCTTGCCGTCCTATTCCTCCGCCATCTTTCCCTCTCCTCAGACTTTATTTTTGGAGCTCCCAAATCCACCACAGATGGTGACTGCAGCCATGAAATTAAAAGTTACATATATGAGCAACCTGTACAGCATATTAAAAAGCAGAGGCATTACTTTACTGACAAAGATCTGTCTCATCAAAGCTATGGGTTTTCCAGGAGTCATGTATGGATGTGAGAACTGGACCTGAAAGATATATATATATATATATATATATACACACACACACACACACGCACACACACAGATACACACAGTTGATTTACTTTTCTGTACAGTGGAAAGTAACACATTGTAAAGCTACTTACTACACGTGTGCCTACTGTAGGCTCCATTTATAGGAAGCCTAGATGAGGCCAAAGTCATATATACTTATAGAACTAAGCACAGGATTTGCATGGGATAAGGGCAGTGGGGGGAAGGAGCTCAAAGAGATTTTCTACGATGATAGGGGAAAGAAGATATTGCAGTAAACATCATATATATATATATATCTTGGTGTTATTGCATAAATATTTCTGCAATGTAAATTCCAAACAGTGTCTTGCTAAGTGGCCATGCATTTATAAATTTAATAGACACTGTCACATTGTTCTTCAAAGTTTCATCGCTTTACACTTTCACAGAAATGCATGAGCCCTCATTTTCTAGTCTCATCCTCAATTCAGCGGAAAATTTTAATATCTTTCAACTTTCTTATTGAAACTTTTGCAATTTGCTTGGTGAGAAATCATATTTCATTATTGTTTTGGTTTGCATTTCTGTTACTATTATCAGATAATATTCTTAATTATTAACCAATTAACTTCAAAATGTCTTCCTGTCTTTTTGGTAATTTTTCTTTCTTTCTTTTTTTTTTCCCTGGGTAATTTGTATTTCTTTGTACCTTTTGTTTACTTCATGTTTTTCTAATATTAGATTTTTTTATCTTATTTTAACTTTGGACTCTGCATAAATTAGGTAAATGAACACTTTGCTAGCTCTCTTCCAAATATTTCTCAATTGTCATTTTATAATTAACTGTTTATTGTCCCAAGCAGGAATTTTACTAAAAAGAAAGTTATGTAAAATTTCCTTTTTAGCTTCAAAATCATGTAAAGTAAAATTTAAATAACAGACAAAAAACCAAGGACACTAGAGTGTGTGGTTAAAAGATTCAGGAGGGGGGATAAATCTGAATTCACCTGGCTGCCTTTCCGCACGTACTTTTCAAAAAGCTTTTTAC
>NW_017215326.1:0-13992 GCF_001704415.2 Capra hircus
AGCAGCAGCTGCGCTTTTCTGGAGCAAACTGCAGAAATACCCCATGTCCAAGGTAAGAGAAACCCAAGTAAGAAGGTAGGTGTTGTGAGAGGACATCAGAGGGCAGACACACTGAAAACATGATCGCAGAAAACTAGTCAATCGAATCACACTAGGACACAGCCTTGTCTAACTCAGTGAAACTAAGCCATGCCCTGTGGGGCCACCAAGAAGGGCAGGTCATGGTGGAGAGGTCTAACAGAATGTGGTCCACTGGAGAAGGGAATGACAAGCCACTTCAGTATTCTTGCCTTGAGAACCCCATGAACAGTATGAAAAGGCAAAATGATAGGATACTGAAAGAGGAATTCCCCAGGTCAGTAGGTGCCCAATTGCTAGTGGAGATCAGTGGAGAAATAACTCCAGAAAAAATGGAAGGGATGGAGCCAAAGCAAAAACAATACCCAGTAGTGGACGTGACTGGTGATAGAAGCAAGGTCTGATGCTGTAAGGAGCAATATTGCTTAGGAACCTGGAATGTCACGTCCATGAATCAAGGCAAACTGGAAGTGGTCAACAGAAGATGGCAAGAGTGAACGTCAACATTCTAGGAATCAGCGAACTAAAATGGACTGGAATGGGTGAATTTAACTCAGATGACCATTGTGTCTACTACTGCGGCAGGAATCCCTAGAAGAAATGGAGTAGCCATCATGGTCAACAAAAGAGTCCGAAATGCAGTACTTGGATGCAGTCTCAAAAACGACAGAATGATCTCTGTTCATTTCCAAGGCAAAGCATTCAAATCACGGTAATCCAAGCTTATGCTCCGACAGGTAATGCTGAAGAAGCTGAAGTTGAACGGTTCTATGAAGACCTACAAGACCTTTTAGAACTAACACCCAAAAAAGATCTCCTTTTCATTATAGGGGACTGGAATGCAAAAGTAGGAAGTCAAGAGACACCTGGAGTAACAGGCAAATTTGGCCTGGAATATGGAATGAAGTAGGGCAAAGGTTAATAAAGTTTTGCCAAGAGAATGCACTGGTCATAGCAAACACCCTCTTCCAACAACACAAGGAAGACTCTACACATGGACATCACCAGATGGTCAGCACCGAAATCAGATTGATTATATTCTTTGCACCCCAAGATGGAGAAACTCTATACAGTCAGCAAAAACAAGACCGGGACTGACTGTGTCTCAGAATCAACTGGCAATCAAGTGCCAGAAGAAATAGAGGAAAGACAACAGATGATGGGGAAGCAAAGTGTCTGAGGATCGAAAAAAAAATAAGCATCTGATACTTCCCAGGCAATCAGTGCAAGAAATAGAGGAAAACAACAGGATGGGGAAGCCTAGATATCTCTTCAAGAAAATTAGAGATACCAAGGGAACATTTCATGCAAAGATGGGCTCGATAGAGGACACAAATGGTATGGACCTAACAGAAGCAGAAAATATTAAAAAGAAGTGGCAAGAATACACAGAACTGTACAAAAAATATCTTCACGACCAACATAATCACGGTGCTATGATCACTCACCAAGAGCCAGACATCCTGGACTGTGAAGTCAAGTGGGCCTTAGAAAGCATCACTACGAACAAAGCTAGTGGAGGTGATGAAATTCCAGTTGAGCTATTTCAAATCCTGAAAGATGATACTGTGAAAATGCTGCACTCAATATGCCAGCAAATTTGGAAAACTCAGCAGTGGCCACAGGACTGGAAAAGGTCAGTTTTCATTCCAATCCCAAAGAAGGCAATGCCAAAGAATGCTCAAACTACCACACAATTGCACTCATCTCGCATACTAGTAAAGTAATGCTCAAAATTCTCCAAGCCAGGCTTCAGCAATATGTGAACTGTGAACTTCCAAAAGTTCAAGCTGGTTTTCGAAAAGGCAGAGGAACCAGAGATCAAATTTCCAATATCCGCTGGATCATCGAAAAAGCAAGAGAGTTCAAAAAAAAAAAAAAAAACAAAACCACATCTATTTCTGCTTTATTGACTATGCCAAAGCCTCCGACTGTGTTGATCACAATAAACTGTGGAAAATTCTGAAAGAGATGGGAATACCAGACCACCTGACTGACCTCTTGAGAAACCTGTATGCGAGTCAGGAAGCAACAGTTAGAACTGGACATGGAACAACAAGCTGGTTCCAAATAGGAAAAGGAGTATGTCAAGGCTGTATATTGTCACCCTGCTTATTTAACTTCTATGCAGAACACATCATGAGAAACGCTGGGCTGGAAGAAGCACAAGCTGGAATCAACATTGCCAGGAGAAATATCAATAACCTCAGATATGCAGATGACACCACCGTATGACAGAAAGTGAAGAGGAACTAAAAAGTCACTTGATGAAAGTGAAAGTGGAGAGCGAAAAAGTTGGCTTAAAGCTCAACATTCAGAAAATGAAGATCATGGCATCTGGTCCCATCACTTCATGGGAAATAGATGGGGAAACAGTGGAAACAGTGTCAGACTTTATTTTTTTGGGCTCCAAAATCACTGCAGATGGTGATTGCAGCCATGAAATTAAAAGACGCTTACTCCTTGGAAGAAAAGTTATGAGCAACCTAGATAGTATATTGAAAAGCAGAGACATTACTTTACCAACCCAGGTCTGTCTAGTCAAGGCTGTGGTTTTTCCTGTGGTCATGTATGGATGTGAGAGTTGGACTGTGAAGAAGGCTGAGCACTGAAGAATTGATGCTTTTGAACTGTGATGTTGGAGAAGACTCCTGAGAGTCCACTGAACTGCAAGGAGATCCAACCAGTCCATTCTAAAGGAGATCAGCCCTCGGTGTTCTTTGTAAAGAATGTTGCTAACGCTGAAACTCGAGTACTTTGGCCACCTCATGTGAAGAGTTGACTCATTGGAAATGACTCTGATGCTAAGAGGGATTGGGGGCAGGAGGAGAAGGGGATGACAGAGGATGAGATGGCTGGATGGCATCACTGACTTGGTGGAGGTGAGTCTGAGTGATCTCCAGGAGTTGGTGCTGGACAGGGAGGCCTGGTGTGCTGTGATTCATGGGGTCACAAAGAGTTGGACATGTCTGAGCGACTGAACTGAACTGAACAGAACTGAAGGGGTTCCAAAATATAAGTCTTATGAACACATGTCAGGTGTGGAGCCTAAGTGTTTCTAGAACTGGGGAAGGCAGTGGCTCCTGGCTGGAAACAGGCTTGATGTTTTAGGGTGAGAAACTCAGAAACTTTGGCTCCCAGCGTGGGGACAACCAGTTCAGCCCAGTGGATCTTTCTTGGTCTCTGGAGAAAATTTGCTTTGCTACTTGCCAGCGTGCTGCCTGCTTCTTAGAGGTCAACGTTAGCAACTCTGGGGAAGACCTGCAGCCTGGTGCAGAACGTGCTAATCTAGACAGCTGGGGCGGGGAGAACCCACCACACCCTTTCTTATCCCGAACACAGAAAGGTCACCTTTTCCCTTGCCTCCAAAAGAAGAGTGTTTAGACTCTGCCTACCAATGGACAGTGGTGTGTGAAAAGACTTTCTATGTGACCATTGAGTCAGAAAATGAAATTCAGAGCAATGAGAAACAGAAAAGATGGAGGGCAAAATGCAGAACATTGACTATATTCCTTAGGGAAGCATGAGGTGGTACAATTATTAGTGTGTAGTGCTCATGTGAATCATAAATGGATAGAGACTGGCATTTCTAAATGTCATGTTTAGAACTCCATGCTACTGAAGAATTAATAATAATTAATTCTTCAAATAATTTGAAGTATAAGGATGTTAATTGAATCAGAGATTGTAAGAAGAGGCATTTCAAAATGACCAAAGGCATATGGCCTAAATAATGATTCTATATGACAGCACTGGCAATATTTTAAGTGCATGAAGTGAATTGCAGAGCAACAGCAAAAGATGATCCTGATTTTGTATATAACACACTTTTTTGCATGTATACGTGAGAGTGCATTCATTGACGAGTGAGTGGAAAAACACCAACATGGTATCACTTGTTGCCTGGAGGGGAATATGCTTGGAGGGAACAAGAGACAAGGGACTCTTGACTTTTGTAGCTGATCATATTAGAAAATAAAAAAAACACAAAGGATTGGAGGGAAAAATGCAGAATATTTGTAAATTGCATTTGTAATTTTAAAAATCTTCTCTGTCTTTAGTTGAGATACATAATCACGTATTGTTTCCATTTTGCTTGTATAAATCAAACATAAATACCATTTGATAATTGTGTTTCATTCTAACTGAGGCAGTTGACAAGCACAGGAGTCTCTTTTGGGTTTCCTTATAGGTTTTCAAAATTGACCCTCCGTCTTTCTTAAAAGTTAACTGTTTTTGAAAAAGAGGAACAAACTAGAGAATTCCAGGTTGATAGAATTGTGTGATATTGGGGTTGGGTCTCCTATTCCTCAGATGGTCCAATAGCCCTGCATCAGAGCCAAGACGCTCCAGGCTTGTCACCGTCATGTCAGCCTCACCACACTCCCAACACGGTTCTGCCTCCCAGAATGTAAATCAGGCTTTCTTCTTGGGACAGTACCAAGCCTCTGGACGCAGCTTCAGGGAGCGGCTTTGGAGGTCATGGGTTCTCTCCAGGGAGGCTCAGAAAATGCTTCCCTTGCAGCTGGAGTTTGAAGCCTGCCAATCAGTGGCAGACCAAGTGAGTTAAGACATTTTCAAGCAAAAGTAGCCACTTTTCTTCTCCCCTTACAGCCTCATAGCTTGGTCTCTGTGCTCTTCCCACTGAAGCTCTCCCATCATCCATTTAAACGGCACATCATAATTGCTTGGTTGTCTGAGATACTCTTTAAAATGACATGTTTACTTTGTGAAAGATCTTTACTTTATGGAAATCAGAGGTCAAGATTGCAGTTGGTTGACACAGTTGTGAAATGGCTTTCCCCTCCTACTTCCTGTTCACATCCGTTGCATCTTGCATGTATTCTCTCTTTTCCAAGCTTATGGTTTCCTACCACTACTTCACGTCTATCCCACTTTGGCCATTGGACTGCCTGGGACACATATCTCTAGCTTCTCACCCTGTATTCAAGTGTTGGGGGCCCTCTGAAAGTTGGACTATACTTAACACCCATTAGTTGACTATCGGAGAGGCAATGGCTATTATCAAAAGCCAAGGAAAATAATCTCTGTCCCCCACTGCCGCAAAAAAAAAAAAAAAAAGACTCAGAAAATAACAAGTGTTGGCAATGATGTGGAGAAATTAGAACCTCTTGTTCATTGCTTATAGACATATAAAACTTGCAACTGTGGAAAATGGTATGGTGGTTCCTAAAATTTTAAATGTAGAGCTACCGTGTAAACCAGTGTTTCCACTTCTGGGTATAAACCTAAAAGAATTGAAAGCAAGGATGAGAACAAATATTTGTATACCTATGTTCATAGCAGCATCGTTTATAATAGCCAAAAGGTGTAAACAACCCACACGTCCATTGACAGATAAGTGGACAAACAGAATGTGGTATATACATACAATATACTGTTATTCAGCCTTCAGAATGAATGGTACAACATCGGTGAACCCTGAAGACTAAGCAAGTGAAAAGCAGACACAAAAGGACAAAGGAATAATGCAAATACGGTTCCACTTACACCAGTCGCCTACAATAGTGAGATTCACAGAGCTGGAAGGCACAATAGCAGTACCAGGGGCTGAGGAAGGAGAACCTGGGGAATTACTGAGAGTAGAAAGATAGTTTAATGGGAATGGAATTTTACACGGAGAAGGTGAAAGAGGCCTGGAGATGGATACAGTGGGGACAGTTGTATAACAAGGTGAGCGTACTTCATGTCACAGAACTGTTTGCCTAAATTGGTAAATTTAATTTTACCACAAAAAATAAAAAGTAATAATGAAAATTCATTTCTGAGATGAATAGCTACTAAGGACAAAAGGTCATAACAAACAATTTAAAAAATTTAGTAAATAAAAACATCACAAAATCCAGAAAAAATACAATATTTTATATTAACAAACTGCCTGATACAACTCCATAATACCTTTTCCTTACATTTTTGTTTCATAACCTTCAATTATCTCTTTATATGACAAAAATGTATCTCATTTTCTGTACAAAGAATAGAAAGGTAATTTAGTCTTCCAGGATAGTTGAGAAAAATTTGTTTTTTGTTATTCACAATGAGGTGCCTAAATCTTCACATACCCTTGAAGTACTGCTTCACTTCTGTGCCTGACTAACAGGATTCTAATCATTTTTATTTTGTATTATTCCCATGAAAACATGATGTGGTTTTAAGTGTATATAAGGCATTCTTAGATCTCTTCCTTAGAGGAAAAACTTTCTGCCTTGATTAGGATAAGGATCAAATTCTCTGTTTACAATTTTATATATTTGGTGATTGAAAAAAATTTTTTGACAATTTACTCTGTCTCTACATTTCATAATCTCTTTCTTTTCACAACCCAGCAATTTCTGAAGCTGGGAGCCACTAGGACACTTTTGCACTTTGGGTTCTGCATGTTTGTTTTGACATAGTGTGTGCTATACTAATAGCTCACAATAAAGTATCAATATATGGAAATGACCATGAATCACATAAATCTATCCCATCAAACCCAAACTGACGTTCAACATTCCCTTATCTGGATCTCAAAATACCTGCAGCCGTGTTTAACATTTGACACAGGAAATATAATGATGGTAAGATCTCAAAGTGTAATTGTGGTTAAATATCTTCTGTAAATTTTTATGTGAACATATGACTACCTGAAGACATTGCTAGGGCCCTTCCTAGGATCTTGGAAGTGGATTAAAGGAATGGAGTGTCTGGAAACTTCAGCATAACACAGAACCATCATCTCTGTCCAAGCCTCAGCATTTTTGTTTCTCAAGGTGGACAAGGCTAGTCCCTCAGAGAGTTATGAAGTACTGAGGCAAGGGCAACAATAGAAACCCAAGTAGACATTAAAAACACATGAACAAAAGACATAAAACAGGCTGGATCAAGGAAGGCTTTGGGAGTGAAGAATTCAGCTAACTTGTGCTGGCCTGTACTAGGACAGCATGGCCCTATTTCAAGCCTTTTAGCTCCACTTTCAGAAAATTAGCACTAAGTACCTCTATTCTATATCCTGTCCACCCTGCCTTGTCCTGCCCAAATGTGCATGAAAGATCTGTTTAGAGTTATGATTGGAACACATATTTTACCAGAACTGAAAAGATTAAAACAAAGACTGACATGACAGAAGCAAGAAATAAAATAGGCTAAAACTTCCTAAGGGAAGAGCGTCATGCTTTCAATGAACTTATGTCTCTTCAAGAGGAATAAGGCAGCATGGTATTGAGGGGATGTTCGATAAGATGGATGAACTGCAACCAGGAACTCAGAGGTACCGTGGAGCCTCCTGCACGACCAGCCGTAAGCTGGGACTTATAGCCCAGATTTCAGAGATGGAAGAGTGCCTGTAGCTGAGCTACAGATCTTGGGCTCAGTGTAAACCTAGAGGATACTCCAAAATAAATATCAAATCAGTTTGTATTTATCAGGGAGGGAGTGGTCTATAAAACAACAATAGGATTATCGATAAACCAAATATGTAATGGATAAAAACATGCAGATTCCAATCATGCCATGAAGAGAAGTTAAATTTACTCAAGTGCTGAAGAATATTGGCTTATAGAGAATCAACTACTAACCAGAAAAAAGTTATGAGATTGATCTTAAAGACTGGGAAAGATACACTGTCATGTACCAGGTTGTAGAGTGAGCCTTGAAACATTCTACTGCCTCCAGGACACACCCCACAGGTTGACCTTTGGCCCATGAGGAGTCTGCCTGGCCCCTCATAGCAACAAAGTGGGTCCTTGTTCCTCCCTGGAATTCTTTAATTGCATTGATCTTCTGATCAGTAACCTCAGCCCAGTGAGATCATATGTCTCTTCTCTTTATTTTAGCACGCAACTCTGAAAACCGGGGGAAAAAAAGATAAAATGATGAATTAATTGTAATGATAACATCAATTAAAATGAGAGTATTAACAGGTTTGTACTAGGTTTAGAAATTATTTAGTCATTGGACTAATCTATGAAATATTACCTTTAAGGTGCTTGAAATAATGAACAGAACCTGACATTTTACAGTATTACATATATTGCCAAGGTCCAGCCCGGGGATCCTGGGTAATTTGAAGCGGGGTTGGAGCTGGCATCCTAGGAAAGAACCTTTTTAATTACAGATATAAAGAGAGATTAGAAAAAGGATAGCATAGTAGGAAATATTAGTGGAGAAAAAGAGGCTGAATAACTTTGTTTACGTGGGATACCAATAAAGCTTGCAAGACAAGAAGCTTGCACCAACTACTGTAGGCCACCAGGCTACCCACTTGTATAGTGGAGGGTGCCCCACCTTGGGCTCCCTCTCACGTGGAACTTAAATGCCAGGGCAAAATTAGCAGGCTTGGCGAGCACCATGCTCCAGATGGGAATTCAACCAGAAAAATGGAGAACAAGAAAGAATGACACAGGAGGAATCAGTCTTTCCAGAAACTGATCCGTTTTCTTTATTTTCAGGTTTGCTTATATACCTTTTTTACACATAGAGACAAATGGAAATTTTAAAGTCATGCATGGGTCAGCAGTCCTGATCTTTATCAAAATCAGGTGCTTCATATAAATGTATACAAAAAGGTCTTAGGGGTTTTAGATCATCTTCTGGCCATGAGGCCTGCTGACATTTTATGATCCTTTCTTTCTGATAATGGTCAGTCAACCAGAAACTTATTTTCTAGGGGTGATTTTTCTTAAACCAGGCACCACCCTCTGAAGGTACCAGATAAAGTTTCATTCCTATAGGGTGAGGGTGTAGTGGGTTACAATTAAGAAAGGAATTTACTTAGCCTTAAGGTTAACATGATTAGTCTTAAAGGTTAATACTTATTCTCTTCTATATGCTAGTTATATTCATTATAAGAGCAGGGAATATGGAGACTTAGCAGCAAATATTGGCCCAACAAATGAAAAACCCTTCACCAATATAACTCCTAATCAACCCACTATACTAACAATTTCTGACCTCCTAAAAGAATCTGCCTTTAGTAAGTCTAAAACATCTCATGCCCTCTCACGGTTGGGAGGTTATAAACAATCACATGTGGCCGGACGAACCCGTAGAGGCAGGCTAGATAACCTTCAGAGGAGTTCGTAAGTTGAAACACTCTTGTCACGCCCGGGAATTTGTATTAACATGGAGCTGTAGGTTTAACTCCTTCTCAGAGAGAGGTGATGGGGGAGAGCGCCCCTGTAAAGTCAGAGGTGTAGGTGAGAGCATAAAACAGTAATGTAGGCAGACTCTGGTTTTGGGGGTAGATGCTCGGGAACAGGGGGTTTCCTGAGGCTCGATTCCACCTTTGCCTATGCCGAAGCCTCCTTCCTCATGACCTTTGCCATGGGGGGAGTTCTCACTCTGGCTCCCAGCAATATATGAGACTTTTGATTTCCGAGGTTTAGGACAACCTTTCTTAAGTTTGTACAGTATTTAAATTTTTAAGAGAAGATAACTTAGTAATGCGTATATTTGACTTATTTCTTTTATCCGAAGTTACTTTATGAGAAACAGACCATCCCCCACTCCAATCCAGCCTTTACTTGTTAAGTGTATAAAAGACCAACATGTTAGACATTTGAGATGCTTGACAGACTCCATAGACTAAATCTATATTGATATATTTTAAAATGTTTAAAAGGATTTCATTAAGCAGGCCTATTAATTTCACTAATTGTTTAGAGGAATTAACATTGGACTGAATCTGCATCAATGATTAAATATAAGTAATAACTTGTATTTCCCATCTAAATTTCCAGATTTATAAATTTTTGTTTGCTAAATGCTAAAGCTTCAGAAATGGAATTAAAAGACGCTTACTCCTTGGAAGGAAAGTTATGACCAACCTAGATAGCATATTCAAAAGCAGAGACATTACTTTGCCAACAAGGTCCGTCCTAGTCAAGGCTATGGTTTTTCCAGGTGTCATGGTATGGATGTGAGAGTTGGACTGTGAAGAAAGCTAGGCTCTGAAGAATTGATGCTTTTGAACTGTGGTGTCGGAGAAGACTCTTGAGAGTCCCATGGACTGCAAGGAGATCCAACCAGTCCATTCTAAAGGAGATCAGTCCTGGATGTTCTTTGGAAGGACTGATGCTGAAGCTGAAACTCCAATACTTTGGCCACCTCATGAAAAGAGTTGACTCATTGGAAAAGACTCTGATGCTGGGAGGGATTGGGGGCAGGAGGAGAAGGGGACGACAGAGGATGAGATGGCTGGATGGCATCACCGACTCCATGGACGTTAGTTTGAGTGAACTCCTGGAGTTGGTGATGGACAGGGAGGCCTGGTGTGCTGCGGTTCATGTGGTCGCAGAGTTGGACGTGACTGAGGGACTGAACTGAACTGAACTGAAAGCTTTAGAAAAGCTTATTTTTAAACCTTGGCAGCTTTAATACATTAAACTGCAATTAAAACCTATGTAGAACTGCAGATGACACCACCCTTATGGCAGAAAACTAAAACCTAAAGAGCCTCTTGATGAAAGTGAAAGAGGAGAATGAAAAAGTTGGCTTAAAGCTCAACATTCAGAAAACTAAGATCATGGCATTTGGTCCCATCAGTTCATGGCAAATAGATGGGGAAAGAATGGAAATAGCCACAGAGTTTATTTTGCAGGGCTCCAAAATCACTCAGGTGGCAACTGCAGCCATGAAATTAAAAGACACTTGCTCCTTGGAAGAAGAGCTATGACCAATCTAGACAGCATATTAAAAAGCAGAGATATTACTTGTCAACAAATGTCTGTCTAGTCAAGGCTATGGCTTTTCTAGTAAACATGTATGGATGTGAGCATTGGACTATAAAGACAGTTGAGCACATGAAGAATTGATGCTTTTGAACTGTGGTGTTGGAGAAGACCCTTTAGAGTCCTTTGGACTGCAAAGAGATCCAACCAGTCCATCCTAAAGGTAATCAGTCCTGAGTGTTCATTGGAAGGACTGATGCTGAAGATGAAGCTCCAATACTTTGGCCACCTGATGCAAAGAGCTGACTCATTGGAAAAGACTCTGATGCTGGGAAAGACTGAAGGCAGGAGAAGAAGGGGATAACAGAGGATCAGATGGTTGGATGGCATCACCGACTCAATGGACATGGGTTGAGTAAACTCTGGGAGTTGGTGATGGGCAGTGAGGCCTGGTGTGCTGTAGTCCATGGGGTGGCAAAGAGTCGGACACGACTGAGCAACTGAACTGAACTGAACTGAACTCAGAGAAAAGAGTAGGGAACAAAGTCTTAACCCTAAAGAATGAAACCTTGAAACAGATTCTGGATAAAGCCTGAAGAACTTCAAATACAAGAATGGTGTAAGCTTGGACCCAGGAGACAGCAAACCTCCAGGCTCCAGGGTCAGCAAGACAAGCAGTGAGCTCAGTCGGCTCAATGGTGGGGGTCCTACCTGTTTGCTCAGGAGCCCCAGTACCTATGGGGATCTTTTCTAAATGTTGACGTAAACCAAAGGGACTGCCCGCTATTTCCCCATGAAAAAAGGAAAACAAAAGTTTATTTAAGATCAGCAGAGAATTGTAGTTCGGGGTCTGCAGCCTTGGTGAGCCATGTTCAAGTCAGCCCCAACCCCCTCATCCCCTACCCCCAACCCCGCCCTCGACCCGCATGGCAAGGGAAGAAGGCTTTTACGGGGAGGGCAAGGAAGTTAGGAGGCTCCAGGAAACAGAACCCACTGCTCTCCACCGACCGGGTCCTCGTCAGGGAAGGTAGGTCTTTGGCTCCACTTCTTGCCGGGCTCTGCTGTCGTCACAGGACGCGAGAGCACCCTATTCTGGTCTCAGGACTCCATTCTGGTGAGGTTTCTGTTTACTAGCTTTTTGGAATAGACATAGAGGGTTATAGTGGTTTGAAATGTTGGAACCAAAAGGAATCACTTCAAGCGCAGAGGTGGCATCAGTTAGTCAGGGCCACGTTTGACCTATTCCACCCTGCTGGAGGCTCCGTGGCAAGAATCCTCCTGCCAAAGCAGGAGATGCAGGTTAGACCCCTGGGTTGGGAAGAGCCCCTGGAGAAGGAATACAACTTTTGCATTATTCAGGAATGGACTGACTATGGTCTTTTCAGCAGTGTATCAGGTTCTTATTTCTTTACATCACTGACAACTCTGTGTATTATTTTAAAAATATTTACCAATATTATACGCAAAGAATCAGAGAACATTGGTAAAGCTATACTGCTTTGTTGATTAAGACTGAGGTTTTTTTTTTAACACATTTGTCAATTATTTGTCTTCTAAAGAAGACATTTCCCCTTCTAAAGAAGACAAATAATTTCATTATAATTTTTTGTTATTGTTGTTTTAGGTTATTTCTCAGTGTATGCTTTGGTATTTGAGAAAAAGTTCTTCTCCTACCATATATTTAAATATTTGCTTATTTTTATAGCATATTATTTCATTGTGGGCCATCTCAGGTTTATTATGGTGTATGAGTGAGACACACCAAAGTAACTAATTTTCTAACTAATTTTTTCTGAGTAACTAAACATTATTTCTGCCTGGTATGCTTGTTTGTTTTTGCTGGCAGTTTGGGTGATTTAATAACACGATGAAAATAACACATCCAAATAACTTGGCTTGTATCTGCTTCTAAAAGGGTATTAAAATATTTGCTGATGGTTTGGGGAAGTTATATTCTCTAGTCTTTGAGGGGAAAGAATAAGGCCACTTAAACGCTATTCCTCTCTGACATAATTGCTATTTCTACCTTCTCATAGTAAAGGGATTAGCCTACATGCCTTTCGGAGAAACCTCTAGTGAGTGCACTTGGGCTCTGAGCATTCTAATGCTTGCACACATTACCTTTTGTCCATGGGTTTCCTTTTAAAGATACTTGTAAAGATTCAAAATGAGGGTATGCACATATCTTTAAGACTCTAGGTTATTCCTATGAATTACTTCTCTGTTAAAAGTGGTATTTGTAAGCAGAAATACGTGAGGCCATTTCTCCTAACTTCTTTCAAGTATGTTACCTTTCTATTAAGATCTTTTTTATTTTATACATTTCCCCCTTAGCTTTAGAAGCCTAGGAACATAAAATCTACTATTTTCTCGCAGTAGGTTACATATCCACATCCATGTTTCCATTATGTCAAACGGAGTAGTCCTGGAATAAATGCAGCTTTTCATGTTCATCTATGCCTGTCTTTCTCTTTGTCTACCTTGTGAAATTTAAAATTGCCCAATCTAATAAGAGTAACAAGGGAATCCTAGTACAATGACTCATAGAAAACAGTAGGTAACTAAGTATATGGTATTTATAGATAATCATGAAGATAATGTTCAGAGGTAACTATTTCCTTATGCTTTCCTGGTCTTAGATACAAAGAGGGTCAATGACTTACAGAGTGATTTGAACCCATTATTATCTGATGATCTCTTCCTCAAAAGATTTTTTCCTTCTAAGCCTTTTTACTCTCATTGTAATTCTTGGTTAGTCTGCCACAAATAAATGAACAACACAGAGGTTTGGATTATCTTTCTTTCTTGTCTTTTATTTTTCATCCCTTTTACAATGGGACCTCATACCAACTCAAAATAATATTTGGAAAACAGAAAAACAGCAGAGGGATAATTCATGAGCTATACTGGAAATACACTGTTCTTCTAAGGACCTGCTATAAAAAATGAGGCACAAAAGCAAAAATAAATGTTAAGAAGTGAGAAAAAAAGAGACCTGGAGTCCGTGGTAGCTCAGTTATTTCTTTATAGTTTAGGGCAAGGATCTCGTCTTGGGGTCCAGGATTGACTTTGTTATGAGGAACCAAAGAAGGTCATGAGTCCCTAAATACTCTAGAAATCTACGTCAGATTTCACATATATAGGATTCTTTTCATTTTGTGGCCAGGTGGGGAGACGTTTCATAGCTTTACTCACATATTTATAGGAATCCACGATCACAACCAGGGAAGAAGCAGTAATACAG
>NW_017215327.1:0-13992 GCF_001704415.2 Capra hircus
TGACCTGAAGACATTAACATACCTTAAGACAAACATTTCCATAAGAACAATGCATTGCTTAGTTCAAGGTTTGAGAAAAGTTAAATTCAGGTGGAGCCAGGAGTTGTCATGGCAACACAGAATTTTCAGAGAAACCTTCTTTTACATTTGTATCAAGATGGAGAAAAAAAAAACCGCAGCCCTCTTTGGTCTCCTCCTGCCTCTTAAGAGAGAGAAAAAAACGTCTGACACTTGCAGTTTATTTTCTCTGTCTGGAGACCCCTGGCCTTCCTGCCTGTTATCCTCTCCAGGCCTGTAGGAAGCAATACACTCGGCTGCTTGGGAAAAGCGCGCGGGTCTGAGCTGTATGCAAAGGGGTGAAGCGGTAAAACCCTCGGCCCAAAGGCGAGGCTTTTCTGCGATCGCCATTTCAGTCGGCTCCGAGACTGCAAACAAAGGGCAGAAGACATGGTTCCCTGCTCCGCCGAGTCCGAGTTCCCTTACCTGTGGTCCACAGCCCTGCGCTCTGCTCGCTGGATGCCAATCGACGGGGACCCAGGAGCCCACGAAACGAGCAGTCCCAGCTGCAATGGCGAGCCCTGAGAGCACAACTGGGGACCCCTGGCCCCGAGGCGCCGCCATGTTCACCCCGCCCCAGACCCGCTCCCGTGAGCCGCGCCCCTGACCAGCCGCCCAGGCTCGCCCCGCCCCCGACGCGCGCACGGTGCGCCCCGCCCCCACGCCCCCTGCCAGGCCAGGCCCGCGGGACCGCGACTGCCTCCAGGGGAAACACAAGGACAAGCAGATCCACCCCACCGAGACAACCCAAGCTTTTTCTCAGCTCATCTGTCTATGATTTAGGGATAAGAAGCAAAGATGACCTAGGACAGCCATGATATTCTATAGAGCCAGACCCTGGCGCGCAGAGGCTTGAAGAGGGCCCGGGAGCGCTGCCTGAAACAGCAAGCCTCTGTAGCATAGCGGTTAGGCAGGCTGGTAAGTCAGGCAGACTAGGGTCTGTAGGTCAGGAGTTCAAGTCCCGGGTTTAACTCTTTCCCTTTTAGGGGGCGGGGGACCACAAGAGGCGGGGCTTAGACCAGAAAAGTTTCTTTTGATTTTAGAGGTTTATTGTGAAGCTTAGGGTTAGGGTTCGGGCAACCCCCCAACTCGCTCGGGTTCGGGTTCGGGGTTAGGGTTAGAATTCGGGGAACCCCCCTCTTCTTAGAGTTCGGGTTTGGGTTAGGGTTCAGGTCAGGGTCAGGGTTCAGGTTACGGTTAGGGCTTAAAGTGAGCGCTAATGGGGCCCATAGTTCTTTATTAGCCTGCCCTGGCGGGCCGAGGCTTGAAGAGTGCCTGGGAGCAGCATGAAACCCGGGGGGCTTTGTTAGCATAGCGGTTAGGCTGACGGCCGAGTAAACATGCAATCTGGCTTTGTGGGTCAGAAGTTCCAGTCCGGGCTTGCCTTTTTGCTTTGAGCGGATGGGGGACCGCAAGGGGCGGGGCTTAGGCCAGAAAAGTTTCTTTTTCTTTTAGAGTTTTATTGTTAGGGTTAGGGTTAGGGTTAGGGTGCCGGCATCCCCTCAACTTGTTAGGGTTCAGGTTCAGAGTTCGGGTTACGGGAATCCCCTCCCTTCTTAGGGTTTGGATTCGGGTTCGGGTTAGGGTTCAGGGTTCGGGTTTGGGGTTTGGAGTTCAGGGTTTGGGGTTCCGGGTTCGCGGTTCTCGTTTGGGGTTTGGGTTCCGATTAGGGGTTCAAGGTTCAGCTTAGGGGTTTGGGGTTTGGGGATCAGGTTATGGGTTCTCGGTTCAGATTAGGGGTTTGCAGTTGGGGTTTGGGGTTTGAGGATCGGGTTAAGGGTTTGGGGTTTGGGGCTCGCGGTTTGAGTTTGGGGCTTGGGTTTGGGGTTTGGGGATCAGGTTAGGGGTTCTCGGATTGGTTTAGAGGTTCGCAGTTGGGGTTTGGGGTTTGAGGTTAGGGTTAGGGTTTGGGGTTTGAGGTTCACGGTTGGGGTTTTGGGATTCGGGTTAGGGGTTTGGGGTTCGCGGTTTGGGTTTGGGGTTTGGTTAGGGGTTCGCGGTTAGGATTTGGGGTTTGGGGTTCGGGGTAGGGATTCTCGGTTCGGGTTAGGGGTTGGCAGTTTAGGTTAAGGCTTAGGGGTTTGGGGTTTGGAGTTTGGGATTTGGGTGAGGGGTTCGCGGTTTGGGGTTCCAGTTATGGGTTTGGGGTTTGGGTTGAGGGTTGGGGGTTGGGGATTAGGGGTTCGGTTTCTGGGTTGACGGTTTGGGTTAGGGATTAGGGTTTAGGATTTGGGTTTGGGGTTTGGGGATTCGGGTTTGAGGTTCCGATTAGGGGTTGAGTATGTGAGGTTTGTGGTTCGGGGGTCGAGATTTGAGGTTTGGGGTTTGGGGTTCAGGGGATTGGGTTCATGGTTTGGGGTTGGGGGTGTGAGGTGCAGTTTCGAGTTTTGCTGTTCGGGTTAGGAATTAGGGGTTGGCAGTTCGGGGTTCGGCTTAGAGGTTTGGGGTGTGCGGTTTTGGATTTGAGGTTTGGGGTTCCGGTTAGGGGTTTGGGGTTTGGGGTTCGGTTAGCAGTTTGGAGTTTGGGTTTGGGGTTGGGGTTTCGGGGTTTAGGGTTCGGTTTTGGTGTTTGCGGTTTGGGATTTGGGGTTGGAGGTTAGGGGTTTGCGATTCGGGTTAGGGGTTGGGGTTCGGGTTCGGGTGTGGGGTGGGGGTACAGGTTAGGGGTTTGGGTTCAGGGTTTGGGGTTCGGTTTAGGGGTGTGCGGTTTGGGTTTGGGTTTGGGGTTCGGGCTAGTGGTTTGGGGTTCGGGGTTGGGTTCTGGATTGGGGTTCGGAGTTATGGATTCGGGGTTTGGGCTACGTGTTTCAGGATTTGCGGTTCGGGGCTTGAGGGTCGGGGTTTGGGTTTGGGTTTAGGGTTAGGGGTTTGGGTTAGGGTTAGGGTTCACGGTACGGGTTAGGTGTTTGGGGTTCGGAGTTTGGGATTGGGTTATCGGGTAAGGGGTTTGGAGTTCCCTGTTCAGATAGGGGTTCAGATTCAGGATAAGGTAATGAAAGCCCTCCTTTAGGGCAGATGCTCAGAGCCCCGATCTGGCAGAGTTTCGCGAGGCTGCTCTTAGCCTTGCCCAGACTTGCCTTGCTTTTAGGCTGCCTCCCCAGGAAGGATAGCCTGGGAGACGCCACTGGGCCTTCCTTGCCTCAGCTCCAATCCTGCCTTGCCTTTGCACTTAGGTCCCAGATGCACACTGCCAAGGGCTCCAGCAGTGAGAGCTCTGTCAGAGGGAAGGGAAGGGCAACTGCAGGGCTCCTCCAGCGGGGCCGCCTCAGCGCCGCACGGAGAGCACCAGGCTCCCAGGCCCCTGGCTGGGGTTTTCAGCCCCGCACACACGGAGGCTGATTCCTTGGGTGCCCAGAAAGTGTATGACAGACGTAGGTTCCCTAGCACTCTCCTCCCCAGCAGAGACATGTGCAGGTGTTTGGGGCCTGATCCTGCGTGTCTGGGTTCCTGCCCACAGCCCCAACTCAGGGGAAGCAGCCCCTGAGGCAAGACCTGCTGGAGGAGCCCTGCGCCCCCGCCTGATAGGCGAGTGCACAGCCAGCAGGGAAGCGAGCCTCCTCGGGGGGAAGAGGAGGCAGCAAGCCCCGTCAAGCTGAAATCCCTGCTTGCACGAGCTAAGTGCGACTCCAGTACGGCAGATCTCTAGCTCTGTTCAGAGCCCGATCTGGCAGAGTTCCTTGCTCTGCCATAGGCGAGCCTTGCCAGACTTGCCTTGCTTTAGGCTCCCTCCCAGGAAGGAGCAGGCTGTGTGAGGCTCGGAAACGCCACTGGCGCCTTCCTGCTTCAGCTCTACCCCTGCCTTGCCTTTGCACTTAGGTCCCAAGCGTCCTTGAGGAGGGCTTAGGGGCTGGTGGGTTGCACACTGCCAAGGGCTCCAGCAGTGAAAGCTCTGTCAGAGGGAAGGAAGGGCAACAGCAGGGCTCCTTCAGCGGTTCCTTGGCCGCCCAGACAGCGCCGCACGGAGAGCACCAGGTTCCAAGGGCCCCTGGCTGGGTTTTGCATCCCCACACTCCCAGAGGCTGACTCCGTGGGTGCCTAGAAAGTGTGTGACAGACGTAGGTTCCCTAGCACTCTCCTCCCCAGCAGAGACATGTGCAGGTGGTTGGGGCCTGATCCTGCGTGTCTGGGTTCCCGCCCACAGCCCAACTCAGGGGAAGCAGCCCCTGAGGCAAGACCTGCTGGAGGAGCCCTGCGCCCCCGCCTGATAGGCGAGTGCACAGCCAGCAGGAAGCGAGCCTCCTCGGGGGAAGAGGAGGCAGCAGCCCGTCAAGAGGAAAGCCCTGCTTGCACGGAGCTAAGTGCGCCTCCAGTACGGCAGAGCTCTAGCTCTGCTCAGAGCCCCGATCTGGCAGAGTTTCTGGCGCGAGGCTGCTCTGCCAGCCTTGCCCAGACTTGCCTTGCTTTTAGGCTCCCTCCCCAGGAAGGAGCTGCTGAGCGAGCCTGGGAGACGCCACTGCGCCTTCCTTGCCTCAGCTCCAATCCTGCCTTGCCTTTGCACTTAGGTCCCAGGAGGGCTTAGGGGTGGTGGGTTGCACACTGCCAAGGGCTCCAGCAGTGAGAGCTCTGTCAGAGGGAAGGGAAGGGCAACTGCAGGGCTCCTCCAGCGGTTTTGGCCGCCAGAATCAGCGCCGCACCGAGAGCACCAGGCTCCAGGCCCCTGGCTGGGGTTTTTCAGCCCCGCACACACGGAGGCTGATTCCTTGGGTGCCCAGAAAGTGTATGACAGACGTAGGTTCCCTAGCACTCTCCTCCCCAGCAGAGACATGTGCAGGTGTTTGGGGCCTGATCCTGCGTGTCTGGGTTCCGCCCACAGCCCCAACTCAGGGGAAGCAGCCCCTGAGGCAAGACCTGCTGGAGGAGCCCTGCGCCCCCGCCTGATAGGCGAGTGCACAGCCAGCAGGGAAGCGAGCCTCCTCGGGGGGAAGAGGAGGCAGCCCAGCCCCGTCAAGGAAAGCCCTGCTTGCACGGAGCTAAGTGCGCCTCCAGTACGGCAGAGCTCTAGCTCTGCTCAGAGCCCCGATCTGGCAGAGTTCTGGCGCGAGGCTGCTCTGCCGCGCCTTGCCCAGACTTGCCTTGCTTTTAGGCTCCCTCCCAGGAAGGAGCAGCCAGCGAGCCTGGGAGACGCCACTGGCGCCTTTCTTGCCTCAGCTCCAATCCTGCCTTGCCTTTGCACTTAGGTCCCAGCCTCCTTAAGGAGGCTTAGGGGGCTGGTGGGTTGCACACTGCCAAGGGCTCCAGCAGTGAGAGCTCTGTCAGAGGGAAGGGAAGGGCAACTGCAGGGCTCCTCCAGCGGTTTCTTGGCCGCCCAGATCAGCGCCACACGAGAGCACCAGGCTCCCAGGGCCCCTGGCTGGGTTTTCAGCCCCGCACACACGGAGGCTGATTCCTTGGGTGCCCAGAAAGTGTATGACAGACGTAGGTTCCCTAGCACTCTCCTCCCCAGCAGAGACATGTGCAGGTGGTTGGGGCCTGATCCTGCGTGTCTGGGTTCCTGCCCACAGCCCCAACTCAGGGGAAGCAGCCCCTGAGGCAAGACCTGCTGGAGGAGCCCTGCGCCCCCGCCTGATAGGCGAGTGCACAGCCAGCAGGGAAGCGAGCCTCCTCGGGGGAAGAGGAGGCAGCCCAGCCCCGTCAAGTTGAAAGCCCTGCTTGCACGGAGCTAAGTGCGCCTCCAGTACGGCAGAGCTCTAGCTCTGCTCAGAGCCCCGATCTGGCAGAGTTCCTGGCGCGAGGCTGCTCTGCCGGGGGCTAGCCTTGCCCAGACTTGCCTTGCTTTTAGGCTGCCTCTCCAGGAAGGAGCAGGCAGCAGGAGCCTGGGAGTCGCCACTGGCGCCTTTCTTGCCTCAGCTCCAATCCTGCCTTGCCTTTGCACTTAGGTCCCAGTCCTCCTTAAGGAGAGCTTAGGGGCTGGTGGGTTGCACACTGCCAAGGGCTCCAGCAGTGAGAATTCTGTCAGAGGGAAGGAAGGGCAACTGCAGGGCTCCTCCAGCGGTTGCTTGGCCCCCAGATTCAGCGCCACACGGAGAGCACCAGGCTCCCAGGCCCCTGGCTGGGTTTTCAGCCCCGCACACACGGAGGCTGATTCCTTGGGTGCCCAGAAAGTGTATGACAGACGTAGGTTCCCTAGCACTCTCCTCCCCAGCAGAGACATGTGCAGGTGTTTGGGGCCTGATCCTGCGTGTCTGGGTTCCTGCCCACAGCCCCAACTCAGGGGAAGCAGCCCCTGAGGCAAGACCTGCTGGAGGAGCCCTGCGCCCCCGCCTGATAGGCGAGTGCACAGCCAGCAGGGAAGCGAGCCTCCTCGGGGGAAGAGGAGGCAGCAACCCCGTCAAGCTGAAATCCCTGCTTACACGAAGCTAAGTGCGACTCCAGTACGGCAGATCTCTAGCTCTGTTCAGAGGCCCGATCTGCAGAGTTCCTGGCACCAAGATGCTCTGCCATAGGCGAGCCTTGCGCAGACTTGCCTTGCTTTAAGGCTCCCTCCCCAGGAAGGAGCAGGCTGTGTGAGGCTCGGAAACGCCACTGGCGCCTTCCTGGCTTCAGCTCTACCCCTGCCTTGCCTTTGCACTTAGGTCCCAAGCGTCCTTGAGGAGGGCTTAGGGGCTGGTGGGTTGCACACTGCCAAGGGCTCCAGCAGTGAAAGCTCTGTCAGAGGGAAGCGAAGGGCAACAGCAGGGCTCCTTCAGCGGTTCCTTGGCCGCCCAGACAAAGCTCCGCACGGAGAGCACCAGGTTCCAAGGGCCCCTGGCTGGGTTTTGCATCCCCACACTCCCAGAGGCTGACTCCGTGGGTGCCTAGAAAGTGTGTGAGAGACGTAGGTTCCCTAGCACTCTCCTCCCCAGCAGAGACATGTGCAGGTGGTTGGGGCCTTATCCTGCGTGTCTGGGTTCCGCCCACAGCCTCAACTCAGGGGAAGCAGCCCCTGAGGCAAGACCTGCTGGAGGAGCCCTGCGCGCCCGCCTGATAGGCGAGAGCACAGCCAGCAGTGTAGCGAGCCTCCTCGGGAGAAGAGGAGGCAGCCGAGCCCAGTCAAGAGGAAAGCCCTGCTTGCACGGAGCTAAGTGCGCCTCCAGTACGGCAGAGCTCTAGCTCTGCTCAGAGCCCCGATCTGGCAGAGTTTCTGGCGCGAGGCTGCTCGGCCGGGGCTCGCCTTGCCCAGACTTGCCTTGCTTTTAGGCTCCCTCCCAGGAAGGAGCTGTCTGAGCGAGCCTGGGAGACGCCACTGGTGCCTTCCTTGCCTCAGCTCCAATCCTGCCTTGCCTTTGCACATAGGTGCCAGGCGTCGTTGGGGAGGGCTTAGGGGTGGTGGGTTGCACACTGCCAAGGGCTTCAGCAGTGAGAGCTCTGTCAGAGGGAAGGGAAGGGCAACTGCAGGGCTCCTCCAGCGGTTTCTAGGGCCCTAGAATCAGCGCCGCACCGAGAGCACCAGGCTCCCAGGGCCCCTGGCTGGGGTTTTCAGCCCCGCACACACGGAGGCTGATTCCTTGGGTGCCCAGAAAGTGTATGACAGACGTAGGTTCCCTAGCACTCTCCTCCCCAGCAGAGACATGTGCAGTGGTTTGGGGCCTGATCCTGCGTGTCTGGGTTCCTGCCCACAGCCCCAACTCAGGGGAAGCAGCCCCTGAGGCAAGACCTGCTGGAGGAGCCCTGCGCCCCGCCTGATAGGCGAGTGCACAGCCAGCAGGGAAGCGAGCCTCCTCGGGGAAGAGGAGGCAGCAAGCCCCGTCAAGTTGAAAGCCCTGCTTGCACGGAGCTAAGTGCGCCTCCAGTACGGCAGAGCTCTAGCTCTGCTCAGAGCCCCGATCTGGCAGAGTTCCTGGCGCGAGGCTGCTCTGCCGGGGGCTAGCCTTGCCCAGACTTGCCTTGCTTTTAGGCTGCCCTCCAGGAAGGAGCAGGCAGCAGGAGCCTGGGAGTCGCCACTGGCGCCTTTCTTGCCTCAGCTCCAATCCTGCCTTGCCTTTGCACTTAGGTCCCAGTCCTCCTTAAGGAGAGCTTAGGGGCTGGTGGGTTGCACACTGCCAAGGGCTCCAGCAGTGAGAATTCTGTCAGAGGGAAGGGAAGGGCAACTGCAGGGCTCCTCCAGCGGTTGCTTGGCCGCCCAGATTCAGCGCCACACGGAGAGCACCAGGCTCCCAGGCCCCTGGCTGGGGTTTTCAGCCCCGCACACACGGAGGCTGATTCCTTGGGTGCCCAGAAAGTGTATGACAGACGTAGGTTCCCTAGCACTCTCCTCCCCAGCAGAGACATGTGCAGGTGTTTGGGGCCTGATCCTGCGTGTCTGGGTTCCTGCCCACAGCCCCAACTCAGGGGAAGCAGCCCCTGAGGCAAGACCTGCTGGAGGAGCCCTGCCCCCGCCTGATAGGCGAGTGCACAGCCAGCAGGAAGCGAGCCTCCTCGGGGGAAGAGGAGGCAGCAAGTCCCCGTCAAGCTGAAATCCCTGCTTACACGAAGCTAAGTGCGACTCCAGTACGGCAGATCTCTAGCTCTGTTCAGAGGCCCGATCTGGCAGAGTTCCTGGCACCAAGATGCTCTGCCATAGGCGAGCCTTGCGCAGACTTGCCTTGCTTTAAGGCTCCCTCCCCAGGAAGGAGCAGGCTGTGTGAGGCTCGGAAACGCCACTGGCGCCTTCCTGGCTTCAGCTCTACCCCTGCCTTGCCTTTGCACTTAGGTCCAAGCGTCCTTGAGGAGGGCTTAGGGGCTGGTGGGTTGCACACTGCCAAGGGCTCCAGCAGTGAAAGCTCTGTCAGAGGGAAGCGAAGGGCAACAGCAGGGCTCCTTCAGCGGTTCCTTGGCCGCCCAGACAAAGCTCCGCACGAGAGCACCAGGTTCCAAGGGCCCCTGGCTGGGTTTTGCATCCCACACTCCCAGAGGCTGACTCCGTGGGTGCCTAGAAAGTGTGTGAGAGACGTAGGTTCCCTAGCACTCTCCTCCCCAGCAGAGACATGTGCAGGTGGTTGGGGCCTGATCCTGCGTGTCTGGGTTCCCGCCCACAGCCCCAACTCAGGGGAAGCAGCCCCTGAGGCAAGACCTGCTGGAGGAGCCCTGCGCGCCCGCCTGATAGGCGAGAGCACAGCCAGCAGGAAGCGAGCCTCCTCGGGAGAAGAGGAGGCAGCCCAGCCCGTCAAGAGGAAAGCCCTGCTTGCACGGAGCTAAGTGCGCCTCCAGTACGGCAGAGCTCTAGCTCTGCTCAGAGCCCCGATCTGGCAGAGTTTCTGGCGCGAGGCTGCTCTGCCGGGGGCTAGCCTTGCCCAGACTTGCCTTGCTTTTAGGCTGCCTCTCCAGGAAGGAGCAGGCAGCAGGAGCCTGGGAGTCGCCACTGGCGCCTTTCTTGCCTCAGCTCCAATCCTGCCTTGCCTTTGCACTTAGGTCCCAGTCCTCCTTAAGGAGAGCTTAGGGGCTGGTGGGGTTGCACACTGCCAAGGGCTCCAGCAGTGAGAATTCTGTCAGAGGGAAGGGAAGGGCAACTGCAGGGCTCCTCCAGCGGTTGCTTGGCCGCCCAGATTCAGCGCCACACGGAGAGCACCAGGCTCCCAGGCCCCTGGCTGGGGTTTTCAGCCCCGCACACACGGAGGCTGATTCCTTGGGTGCCCAGAAAGTGTATGACAGACGTAGGTTCCCTAGCACTCTCCTCCCCAGCAGAGACATGTGCAGGTGTTTGGGGCCTGATCCTGCGTGTCTGGGTTCCTGCCCACAGCCCCAACTCAGGGGAAGCAGCCCCTGAGGCAAGACCTGCTGGAGGAGCCCTGCGCCCCCGCCTGATAGGCGAGTGCACAGCCAGCAGGGAAGCGAGCCTCCTCGGGGAAGAGGAGGCAGCAAGTCCCCGTCAAGCTGAAATCCCTGCTTACACGAAGCTAAGTGCGACTCCAGTACGGCAGATCTCTAGCTCTGTTCAGAGGCCCGATCTGGCAGAGTTCCTGGCACCAAGATGCTCTGCCATAGGCGAGCCTTGCGCAGACTTGCCTTGCTTTAAGGCTCCCTCCCCAGGAAGGAGCAGGCTGTGTGAGGCTCGGAAACGCCACTGGCGCCTTCCTGGCTTCAGCTCTACCCCTGCCTTGCCTTTGCACTTAGGTCCCAAGCGTCCTTGAGGAGGGCTTAGGGGCTGGTGGGTTGCACACTGCCAAGGGCTCCAGCAGTGAAAGCTCTGTCAGAGGGAAGCGAAGGGCAACAGCAGGGCTCCTTCAGCGGTTCCTTGGCCGCCCAGACAAAGCTCCGCACGGAGAGCACCAGGTTCCAAGGGCCCCTGGCTGGGTTTTGCATCCCCACACTCCCAGAGGCTGACTCCGTGGGTGCCTAGAAAGTGTGTGAGAGACGTAGGTTCCCTAGCACTCTCCTCCCCAGCAGAGACATGTGCAGGTGGTTGGGGCCTTATCCTGCGTGTCTGGGTTCCCGCCCACAGCCTCAACTCAGGGGAAGCAGCCCCTGAGGCAAGACCTGCTGGAGGAGCCCTGCGCGCCCGCCTGATAGGCGAGAGCACAGCCAGCAGTGTAGCGAGCCTCCTCGGGAGAAGAGGAGGCAGCCGAGCCCAGTCAAGAGGAAAGCCCTGCTTGCACGGAGCTAAGTGGGCCTCCAGTACGGCAGAGCTCTAGCTCTGCTCAGAGCCCCGATCTGGCAGAGTTTCTGGCGCGAGGCTGCTCGGCCGGGGGCGCCTTGCCCAGACTTGCCTTGCTTTTAGGCTCCCTCCCCAGGAAGGAGCCTGAGCGAGCCTGGGAGACGCCACTGGTGCCTTCCTTGCCTCAGCTCCAATCCTGCCTTGCCTTTGCACATAGGTCCACTTGGGAGGCTTAGGGGTGGTGGGTTGCACACTGCCAAGGGCTTCAGCAGTGAGAGCTCTGTCAGAGGGAAGGGAAGGGCAACTGCAGGGCTCCTCCAGCGGTTTCTAGGCCGCCCAGAATCAGCGCCACACGAGAGCACCAGGCTCCCAGGGCCCCTGGCTGGGTTTTCAGCCCCGCACACACGGAGGCTGATTCCTTGGGTGCCCAGAAAGTGTATGACAGACGTAGGTTCCCTAGCACTCTCCTCCCCAGCAGAGACATGTGCAGGTGTTTGGGGCCTGATCCTGCGTGTCTGGGTTCCTGCCCACAGCCCCAACTCAGGGGAAGCAGCCCCTGAGGCAAGACCTGCTGGAGGAGCCCTGCGCCCCGCCTGATAGGCGAGTGCACAGCCAGCAGGGAAGCGAGCCTCCTCGGGGGAAGAGGAGGCAGCCCAGCCCCGTCAAGTTGAAAGCCCTGCTTGCACGGAGCTAAGTGCGCCTCCAGTACGGCAGAGCTCTAGCTCTGCTCAGAGCCCCGATCTGGCAGAGTTCCTGGCGCGAGGCTGCTCTGCCGGGGCTAGCCTTGCCCAGACTTGCCTTGCTTTTAGGCTGCCTCTCCAGGAAGGAGCAGGCAGCAGGAGCCTGGGAGTCGCCACTGGCGCCTTTCTTGCCTCAGCTCCAATCCTGCCTTGCCTTTGCACTTAGGTCCCAGTCCTCCTTAAGGAGAGCTTAGGGGCTGGTGGGTTGCACACTGCCAAGGGCTCCAGCAGTGAGAATTCTGTCAGAGGGAAGGGAAGGGCAACTGCAGGGCTCCTCCAGCGGTTGCTTGGCCGCCCAGATTCAGCGCCACACGGAGAGCACCAGGCTCCCAGGCCCCTGGCTGGGGTTTTCAGCCCCGCACACACGGAGGCTGATTCCTTGGGTGCCCAGAAAGTGTATGACAGACGTAGGTTCCCTAGCACTCTCCTCCCCAGCAGAGACATGTGCAGGTGTTTGGGGCCTGATCCTGCGTGTCTGGGTTCCTGCCCACAGCCCCAACTCAGGGGAAGCAGCCCCTGAGGCAAGACCTGCTGGAGGAGCCCTGCGCCCCCGCCTGATAGGCGAGTGCACAGCCAGCAGGGAAGCGAGCCTCCTCGGGGGAAGAGGAGGCAGCAAGTCCCCGTCAAGCTGAAATCCCTGCTTACACGAAGCTAAGTGCGACTCCAGTACGGCAGATCTCTAGCTCTGTTCAGAGGCCCGATCTGGCAGAGTTCCTGGCACCAAGATGCTCTGCCATAGGCGAGCCTTGCGCAGACTTGCCTTGCTTTAAGGCTCCCTCCCCAGGAAGGAGCAGGCTGTGTGAGGCTCGGAAACGCCACTGGCGCCTTCCTGGCTTCAGCTCTACCCCTGCCTTGCCTTTGCACTTAGGTCCCAAGCGTCCTTGAGGAGGGCTTAGGGGCTGGTGGGTTGCACACTGCCAAGGGCTCCAGCAGTGAAAGCTCTGTCAGAGGGAAGCGAAGGGCAACAGCAGGGCTCCTTCAGCGGTTCCTTGGCCGCCCAGACAAAGCTCCGCACGGAGAGCACCAGGTTCCAAGGGCCCCTGGCTGGGTTTTGCATCCCCACACTCCCAGAGGCTGACTCCGTGGGTGCCTAGAAAGTGTGTGAGAGACGTAGGTTCCCTAGCACTCTCCTCCCCAGCAGAGACATGTGCAGGTGGTTGGGGCCTTATCCTGCGTGTCTGGGTTCCCGCCCACAGCCTCAACTCAGGGGAAGCAGCCCCTGAGGCAAGACCTGCTGGAGGAGCCCTGCGCCGCCGCCTGATAGGCGAGAGCACAGCCAGCAGTGTAGCGAGCCTCCTCGGGAGAAGAGGAGGCAGCCGAGCCCAGTCAAGAGGAAAGCCCTGCTTGCACGGAGCTAAGTGGGCCTCCAGTACGGCAGAGCTCTAGCTCTGCTCAGAGCCCCGATCTGGCAGAGTTTCTGGCGCGAGGCTGCTCGGCCGGGGCTCGCCTTGCCCAGACTTGCCTTGCTTTTAGGCTCCCTCCCCAGGAAGGAGCTGTCTGAGCGAGCCTGGGAGACGCCACTGGTGCCTTCCTTGCCTCAGCTCCAATCCTGCCTTGCCTTTGCACATAGGTGCCAGGCGTCGTTGGGGAGGGCTTAGGGGGTGTGGGTTGCACACTGCCAAGGGCTTCAGCAGTGAGAGCTCTGTCAGAGGGAAGGAAGGGCAACTGCAGGGCTCCTCCAGCGGTTTCTGGCCGCCCAGATCAGCGCCGCACGAGAGCACCAGGCTCCAGGGCCCCTGGCTGGGTTTTCAGCCCCACACACGGAGGCTGATTCCTTGGTGCCAGAAAGTGTATGACAGACGTAGGTTCCCTAGCACTCTCCTCCCAGCAGAGACATGTGTTTGGGAGGCTTAGGGATCGCTGAGTTCCACACTTGGCTCCAGCACTGAGAGCTCTGTCGACGGGAAGGGAAGGGCAACTGCAGAGCTCCTTCAGCTGTTGCTTGGCTGTCCAGACTCAGCGCCACATTGAGAGCACCATGCACCCAGGGCCCCTGGGTGGTGTCTGCAGCCAGCAGGCTGGCGACTCACTTGTGGTCTCCCATCATTTGCCTGAAATACATAGGTTCCCTAATGCTCTTCTCCCCAGCAGAGCTGTGTGCAGGTTGTTGGGGCCTGCCCCTGCGTGTCTGGGTTCCCCCACAACCCCAGCTCAGGGGAAGTAACCCCTGAGCCAAGACCTGCAGGAGGCGAGGTATGGCTCCGCCTGGAAGCCGAGTGCACAGGACAAGTGGAAGGGAGCCTCCTCCGGGGAAGAGGAGGCAGCCCAGTCGCCTGCTGCTGCAAGCCTTGCTGGGGTGGAGCCGAGTGCGCCTCCAGTATGGCAGAGCTCCAGCTCCGCTGAGAGCCCTGATCTGCAGAGTTCCTTGCGCGAGGCTGCTCTGCCTGGGGCGAGCCTTGCCCAGACTTGCCTGGCTTCTAGACTTCCTGCCCAGGAAGGAGCAGTCTGCACGAGGTTGGGAGACGCCACTGGCACCTTCCTGGCCTCAGCTCTGCTCCTGCCTTGCCTTTGCACCTAGGCCCAGCGTTCTTGTGGTGGCTTAGGGGCCGGTGGCTTCCACACTGCCAAGGGCTCCAACAGTGAGAGCTCTGTTCGGGGGCAGGGTATATTTGGAATGCAATCGTTTATCAGATGTGAGACCCACAC
>NW_017215328.1:0-13992 GCF_001704415.2 Capra hircus
GTGAAGGAGAGCAATGCATTCAAGTGCAGATTCTTTGCAGCAGGTTACTGCTAGTCCTGAGGATCACGTCACCATGAAGGATTTTAGTGCTTTCTAGGTACTAGGAGATATTCGGGTAGTAAAATCGGCTCCTGAAAATACATCACTAAAATACATCACTATCTGAAGACTTGTTCTGCCAGTTTTTCCCAGAGCACAGAGTGGGCTCATTTCTGCTTTCCCCCTGAACTCCTTTCAGGGGTGTGGAAAATCAGTGGCTGCAGCCCTTAATCCTTGTAAAGGCAGATGGCAAGTGCCAGTTTGTAGCTGACAAGAGTTACAACTCAAAAGTTCTATGTTGTATTCTCTGTGCACCTTCTTACTTCATCCTCATGGTCTCCCAGGTACCATGTTTTTCCTTTTTTCACCATACAGAATACAAAAGATGAAGATTCTGAAGAAGCTGATGACCAAAATAAGGGATAGAGAGATGATGTGTTTGCTTGAAGAATGAGGTTTGTTTGTTTTCTCCTACTGAGCAAGACTGTGTTAGACCTGAGGGCAAGGGAGTGGGGAGGGCTGGAGAAGGCAACCAGCTTGCTTTTCAGACCAGAGACCAAGGAGTGGAGGAACTTGATCCTTGAAGTGCCTTTGGCTTAAGAGGGAAGGTGACTAGCCTGGAGGGAGAATCTGAGCTCAGCACCCAGTTAACTTCCAGGAAAACCTGTCCTTTCTTGGAACAGCTGACACTACTCATCCTGCACACTGACTTTAAATATTCTTTATCCACGCTGTCCACTGTAGGAGTTTCCTATTGCTACTGTAACATGTTACTACACGCTTAGTGGCTTAAAACAATACACATTTATTATTTTATGACTCTGGAGATCAGAAGTCCAAGATGCATCTCCCTGGGCAAAAATCAAAAGTGACAGTTGGGTTGTGGTGATTCTTCCTGGAGATGCTAAGAGAGAATCTCTTTCTTTGCCTTGTCCAGCCTCTAGAAGATGCCCACATTCTACTCTCATAGGCCCCTGTCATCTTCAAAGATAATAACAGCTGATGAAGTTATTCTCAAACACATTATTCTGACACCAATTCTCCTTCTATCTTTATGAACATTTGTGATTCCGTGGGGCCCCCCATCTCAGTTCTGTTCTTTTGCTCAGTCGTGTCCAACTCTTTGTGACCCCATGAACGGCCAGCCTGACAGGCCCTCCCTGTCCATCACCAACTCCCAGAGTCCACCCAAACCCATGTCCATTGTGTCGGTGGTGCCATCCAACCATCTCGTCCTCTGCCATCCCCTTCTCCTCTGGCCCTCAATCTTTGCCAGCATCAGAGTATTTTCAAATGAGTCAGCTCTCTGCATCAGGTGGCCAAAGTATTGGAGTTTCAGCTGCAACATCAGTCTCTCCAATGAACACCCAGGACTGATCTCCTTCAGGATGGACTGGTTGGATCTCCTTGCCAGTCCAAGGGACTCTCAAGGGTCTTCTCCAACACCACAGTTCAAAAGCCATCAATTCTTCAGTGCTCAGCTTTCTTTGTAGTCCAACTCTCACATCCATACATGACCACTGGAAAAACCATAGCCTTGACTAGACGGACCTTTGTTAACAAAGTAATGTCTCTGCTTTTTAATATGCTGTCTAGGTTGGTCATAACTTTCCTTTGAAGGAGCAAGCGTCCTTTAATTTTATGGCTGCATTCACCATCCGCAGTGATTTTGGAGCCCAGAAAAATGAAGTCAGTCACTGTTTCCTCATCTATTTGCCATGAAGTGATGGGACCCGATGCCAGGATCTTCGTTTTCTAAATGTTGAGCTTAATTTAAGCCAATTTTTTCACTCTCCTGTTTCACTTTCATCAAGAGGCTCTTCAGTTCTTCACTTTCTGCCATAAGAGTGGTGGCATCTGATATTTCTCCCGGCAATCTTGATCCCAGCTTCTGCTTCCTCCAGCCTAGCATTTCTCATGATGTACTCTGCATATAAGTTAAATATGCTGGGTGACAATATATAGCCTTGACGTACTCCTTTTCCTATTTGGAACCAGTCTGTTGTTCCATGTCCAGTTTTAAATGTTGCTTCCTAATTCTGTATACAGATTTGTCAAGAGGCAGGTCAGATGGTCTGGTATTCCCACCTCTTTCAAAATTTTCCACAGTTTATTGTGATCCACACAGTCAAAGTTTTGGCATAGTCAATAAAGCAGAAATAGATGTTTTTCTGGAACTCTCTTGCTTTTTCGATGATCCAGGGATGTTGGCAGTTTGATCTCTGGTTCCTCTGCCTTTTCTAAAACCAGCTTGAACATCTGGAAGTTCATGGTTCACGTATTTCTGAAGCCTGGCTTGGAGAATTTTGAGCATTACTTTACTAGCGTGTGGGATGCGTGCAATTGTGTGGTAGTTTGAGCATTCTCTGGCATTGCCTTTCTTTGGGATTGGAATGAAAACTAACCTTTTCCAGTCCTGTGTCCATTGCTGAGTTTTCCAAATGTGCTGGCATATTGAGTGCAGCACTTTCAAAGCATCATCTTTCAGGATTTGAAATAGCTCAACTGGAGTTCCATCACCTTCACTAACTTTGTTCATAGTGATGCTTCCTAAGGCCCACCTGACTTCTCCTTAATTTAATCACACCCACAAATTCTCTTTTTCCACGTCAAGTAACATAATCACAAATTCCAGGGACCCGCATGTGGGCATCTTTGAGGAAGCATTAGTCTACCACCACAGCCAGTCTCCCCAGGGAACACATTTCTGCAAGCATATCAGTCAGTGGTGGCTGCTCCATTCTGAAAGTGATTCAGGTGAAAGCAAGTCAGTCCACTGCATCTGAGGGTCAGCCAATCAACAGCTGGGCCCCGTATTGAGGCTTCTGAGTCAGAGAGACAAGGAAAATGCCTGTGGGGAGACGAATCTGAGGACCCAGTGCCTGGGCAGTTCCCAGGGATCAGAGTTGAGAGCTGCAAATGCCTTCATGGGGGAGGAGGCTGGAGAGGGTGTTAGGAGCTGAGTATATGTTTCCCTCCCCCCACCCCCCACAAATTCATATCTTGGATGCTAATCCCCAGTGAAGCTGTATTTGGGGAAGGAACTTTGAAGGATGTAATTAAATTTAAATGAGATCATAGCCTTGGGGCACTGATAGGATGTTTCCATTTCAGTTTAGTCGCTCAGTCCTGTCCTGACTCTTTGCGACCCCATGGACTCCCTGTCCATCACCGACTCCCAGAGTCTATCCAAATTCACGTCTGTTGAGTCGGTGATACCATCCAACCATCTCGTCCTCTGTCGTCCCCTTCTACGCCTGCCCTCAGTATTTCCCAGCATCCGGGTCTTTTGAAATGAGTCAGCTCTTTGCACAAGGTGGCCAAAGTATTGGAGTTTCAGTTTCAGCATCAGTCCTTCCAGGGAACACCCAGGACTGATCTCCTGTAGAATGGACTGGTTGGATCTCCTCGAAGTCCAAGGGACTCTCAAGCATCTTCTCCAACACCACAGTTTTAAAAGCATCAATTCTTCGGCACTCAGCTTTCTTTATAGTCCAACTCTCACATCCATACATGACCACTGGAAAAACCATAGGCTTGACTAGACGGACCTTTGTTGACAAACAAATGTCTCTGCTTTTCAATATACTGTCTAGATTGGTCATAAGTTTCCTTCCAGGAGTAAGTATCTTTTAATTTCATGGCTGCAGTTATGGTGATAGAAAAGGCACAGGAAACAGAGATCAAATTGCCAACATCCTCTGGATCATCAAAAAAGCAAGAGAGTTCCAGAAAAATATCTATTTCTGCTTTATTGACTATGCCAAAGCCTTTAACCTTGTGGATCACAACAAACTGAAAAATTCTGAAAGAGATGGGAATACCAGACCACCTGACCTACTCCTTGAGAAATCTGTATGCAGGTCAGGAAGCCACAGTTAAAACTGAACATGGAACAACAGACTGGTTCCAAGTAGGAAAAGGGGTACATGTCCTTAAATGAAGAGATAACCAGAAAGCTTGGGCTTCTGCCCTACCTCAGCTCAAGCAACAAGAAAAGACCTTGTGAGGACCCAGCCAGGCAAGGACTATCTGCAAGCCAGGAAGTGAGCTTGCAGCAGAAACTGAATTGCTGGGAAGTTCCAACCATAATCTGCTGCTGCTGCTGCTAAGTCGCATCAGTCGTGTCCGACTCTGTGCGACCGTGTAGACGGCAGCCCAACAGTCCCCTCTGTCCCTGGGGCTCTCCAGGCAAGAATACTAGAATGGCTTGCCATTTCCTTCTCCAATGCATAAAAGAGAAAAGTGAAAGTGAAGTCTAGGACTTCTCAAAACTGAGAAAACAGATTTCTGGTTCAGCCACCCAGTGCATAGCATTTGTTTTCTGGAAGCCCAAGCTGACTAATACAGGAGGTCACTTAGTCACCATCTGCAGTGATTTTGGAGCCCCCAAAAAGTAAAACCTGACACTGTTTCCACTGTTTCCCCATCTATTTCCCATGAAGTGATGGGACCGGATGCCATGATCTTCGATTTCTGAATGTTGAGTTTTAAGCCAACTTTTTCACTCTCCACGTTCACTTTCATCAAGAGGCTTTGGAGTTCCTCTTCACTTTCTGCCATAAGGGCGGTGGCATCTGCATATCTGAGGTTATTGATATTTCTCCCGGCAATCTTGATTCCGGCTTGTGTTTCTTCCAGTCCAGTGTTTCTCATGATGTGCTCTGCATATAAGTTAAATGTGCATGGTGACAATATACAGCCTTGACATCCTCCTTTTCCTATTTGAAACCAGTCTGTTGTTCCATGTCCAGTTCTAACTGTTGCTTCCGACCTGCATACAGATTTCTCCAGAGGCAGATAAGGTTGGTCTGGTATTCCCATCTCTTTCAGAATTTTCCACAGTTTATTGTGATCCATACAGTCAAAGGCTTTGGCATAGTCAATAAAGCAGAAATAGATGTTTTTCTGGAACTCTCTTGCTATTTTGATGATCCAGAGGATGTTGGAATTTTGATCTCTCGTTCCTCTGCCTTTTCTAAAACCAGCTGAACATCTGGAAGTTCTCAGTTCATGTATTGCTGAAGCCTGGCTTGGAGAATTTTGAGCATTACTTTACTACCATGTGAGATGAGTGCAATTGTGCGGTAGTTTGAGCATTCTCTGGCATTGCCTTTCTTTGGGATTGGAATGAAAACTGACCTTTTCCAGTCCTGTGACCACTGCTGAGTTTTCCAAATGTGCTGGCATATTGAGTGCAGCACTTTCACAGCATCATCTTTCAGGATTTGAAATAGCTCAACTGGAATTCCATCACCACCACTAGCTTTGTTCGTAGTGATACTTTCTAAGGCCCACTTGACTTCACATTCCAGGATGTCTGGCTTTAGATGAGTGAACACACCATCATGATTATCTGGGTCAGGAAGATCTTTTTTGTACAGTTCTTCTGTGTATCATTCTTCAGGGTGACCCAATACCCCATGTGGCCTGCATTTCCTCTTCTACTGGATGAGTTCTATGGTTTGGAGTCTCCACAACCATAGACAAGGGTTTGGGTGCTGGTGAAGAATCTGTGCCTAATTCTGGGGAGGCTCAGAGAAAAAGGAAAGAACTCCCAGAATCTGGGCATGGGAGGGGGCAGGGACTGAGAGGCTGCTCTTCTGGGAATAAAGGAGTTTCCACAATGTGAGAGGAGCTGGTGTGTGTGTGTGTGTGTGTGTGTGTTTGTGTGTGTGTGTGCCCATTGTGTGTGTCCAGGATAAATTCAAGGGAAGTTCAAGAGAGGGCAGCTGCCATTCTGGGACCAGAGTCTAGAGCAGCTTGGCATCAACCTCTGCTCATCCTCCTCCTTCTTCTTTGGCCTCTGTTTTCCTTTCTCCTCCCTGTCCTCAATAGCATCTCACCTGCGTTTTATTGTTCCCACTCCTCCTCCCTCTCTCGCATCACTCCCACTACCATACACCCATCCCAACACAAAGCAGGCCAGCAAAGAAGATGGCTGAGCAGTCTGGGAGGAAAATGATGGAATATTTCCCACCAGCCTAAGAAGCACAAATACATTTCCTTCTGGTTAGATTCTTGTTTGAAGGGGACAGAGTAAGATGGCTCCCCCCCACAGTCAGCTAAAGCAGCACAGGCCTTAAGGCCAACCCTGGGGATATGTGACCAAAATCAGGAACTCGACGTGGATGGAGGACATCTGGTTCACAAGATCCCAGACAACTTAAAATCTTGGTGCCATCTTCGTTATAAGGCAAGTTCCAAGGGGAGGACCACATTGTACCCTCCCAGCTTTGTTTATGTAAGGGTGCATAGGTGTGTGTTCGTGTCTGACTCTTTTTGACCTCATGGACTGTAGCCTGCCAGGCTCCTTTGTCCATGGGACTCTCCAGGCAAGAATATGGGATTGGGTTGCTATTTCTTCCTCCAGGGGATCTTCCCAACCCAGGTGTTGAACCGGTGCCTCCTACGCTGCACTGGCAGGAACCTGAGAAGGTGTGCAGGCCTCATGTTCCTCCCTTTCCTGGATCTTCACTGCTGAGCCACCAGGGAAGCCCTAGTAGTTTCGTAGTTCAGCCTTTTCCCTTTTCTCTGGGTTTTGTTATCTTCCCAAGCAGCGACCTTTCCTCTCACATCTCTTGCTTAAGGAGGCAAATTTAGAAATATCTCTTTGGTATTCCATTTATTCCATAAACATTCTTTCATTCTGGACTTAATCCTTTTGAACCATATTCTGAGCCTTTTTGATTATTCAGTAAATATTTGTAAATGAAATTTTTAATTGTGATATATTGACTCAACCAATCCACACTGAGGTTGGCTCCCCATCCGCTCTCCATCCACACAGGACATGAGGCCCAGCTGTGGATGCCCACTGAACAGTGTTGGGGAAGCTCTGAAGAAGTTTTGCTGGCACCTCCAGATGAATTGGATGGTCAAGTCATTCAAAATGACTGTTCTCTTGCTATCTGTTCATTCTCCTTCACCAGCCACTCCTTCACCCACATGACTATCCAATCCTCTTAATTACCAGTTCAGTTCAGTGCCTCAGTTGTTTCTTGCGACCCCATGGACTGCAACACATGAGGCCTCCCTGTCCATCATCAGCTCCCGCAGTTTACTCAGACTCATGTGCATCGAGTTGGTGATGCCATCCAACCATCTCATCCTCTGTCATCACCTTCTCCTCCCAACTTGAATCTTTCCAAGCATCAGAATCTTTTCAAATGAGTAAGTTCTTCAAATCAAGTGGCCAAAGTATTGGAGTTTCAACTTCAGCGTCAGGTCTTCCAGTGAATATTCAGAACTGATTTCCTTTAGGATGGACTGGTTGGATCTCATTGCAGTCCAAGGGACACTCAAGAGTCTCGTCCAACACCACAGTTCAAAAGCATCAATTCTTCAGTGCTCAGCTCTGCTTATAGTCCAACTCTCATATCCATACATGACTACTGGAAAAACCATAGCCTTGACTAGATGGATTTTGTTGGCAAAGTAATGTCTCTGCTTTTGAATATGCTGTATAGGTTTGTCATAACTCTTCTTCCTAGGAGGAAGTGTCTTTGAATTTCATGGCTGCAGTCACCATCTGCAGGGATTTTGGAACCCAAAAAATAAAGTCTGTCGCTGTTTCCATTGTTTCCCCATCTATTTGCCATGAAGTGATGGGACCAGATGCCATGATCTTAGTTTTCTGAATGTTGAGTTTCAAGCCAACTTCTCCACTCTCGTCTTACACTTTCATCAAGAGGCTCTTTAGTTCTTCTTCACTTTCTGCCATAAGGGTGGTGTCATCTGCATATCTGAGGTTATTGATATTTCTCCTGGCAATATGATTCCAGCTTGTGCTTCATCCAGCCCAGTGTTTCTCATGATATACTCTGTATATAAGTTAAAGAAGCAGGGTGACAATATACAGCCTTGACATACTCCTTTCCCAATTTGGAGCGCCTTAATTATAGGGCTTAATCAATAACCAACTATGCGGTTACCCCGACCCCAGCCTCTGGTTTCCCTGGTGACGGGTGAGCCAATCAGACATCAATGGTCCCTATAAGTTGTAGTCTCCTCTCAAGTCTGTCCCCTCCCCCGCCCCCAGTAGTGAAGATCCTTGCCTTGTTCCTGCCATGTGCTGAACACTATGGTGTGTCACTCCAGGACCCTTTGTTTAGGATTTGTAAGATTCTATATCCACTGAACGGTTGTTGTGTCTGTCACTGTCTATGGGCTGTTTTTCTTTGGTGTTTCAGCTGGGGAATTACAAGGCTTGCAGGCCTGCATGGTAGGCCCCAGTGTACAAGTAGGAAGGAGGTATGGGGCCAGCATTTCAGCATGGGAGGGACACAGGGAGATTCAGCAAATTTTGGAGAAACCCAAGAAGGTGTGTAGGTCTCATGTTCCTCCCTTTCCTGGATTGAAACTAGCTGTGAGTTATGGGGTGCCGCGGCCAGCACAAGCAAGAGTCGCACCTGCACAGGGAGAGAACGGAGCGTCCCCGCTAAGAAAAATAAGAGAGAGACAAAAGATGGGGTTGAGAGGATCAGACCAAAATGGCTGATACCTTTCTTTATGGTGCTGCAGTATATATAGGATAAAGTACGTGACTTCTGACATTCACAAGGTTGTTATTAATCTCCAAATACAATCACAAGACCCTTACCGTTGTGTACAGATCACAATAAGATAATCTATCTTCTAACAATAAGCTAATCTATCTTCTATGAAATGTTGCAAGAACTAGACGTCCCGGAGCCTTAAGGGTAGTAAATTCTTCAGGGGGGCGGGACAGGGAGCTTAGGAACGTGCCTAAGGCTCTGCATAACGCCGAGCAGCTCCCAAGACTTAACCCTTCACGGGCAGTCCCCCGCAGCTCCCCTCTCTTTATTTTTTTAAAAGCTCCATAAGATGTCGGTGTTGCAACATGTTTTTATGTATCAGAACTCTCATATGTAAAAATTTTTTAACAATGCTACGAATAAGGCAAGGAGCTAAACAAATAAATATAAGCACAACAGTCAGAACCGCGCCCACAGCAATTATGCTACGCCACAGTGAATGAAGGCTAGGGAAGTTAGAAAATAAATTTTGTAAGAAATTATCAACAGTATCAGCTATATTCAAAGTAGCTTTTGGAGAATTTTCAATATTAAGAATTTCATTATGCAACTGCAATAGGTCTAGAGAAACATTAGTATTAAACCATACTCCTTGTAGATGTTTTTTCACCTTATCCCACGGGAAATCAGATGCATTATAAGCCTTTTTTGTAACACAAATCCACTTATAATTAGCATGACATTGGATTTTCATTTGGAAACTAATGCTCTGAACTTGTTCTCCTAGAACTCTAACCACATCATATAAAGCTGATAGTCTATCTTCTATTTTTCTATCTATATCTTCTTGTGTTCCCATTACTTTAGTAACATTATATGACAAGGAATCTACAGTATGAGCAGCTTGAATGGATTGTGCTAAAGATACAGAAGCGGTGACAGCATTTGCTATAAGGGTGATTAAAGATACTATACCCAGAACAATCAGGCTCACACTTCTTTCAGTGCGGCTAAGAGCCGTGTTAATGCACTGTAGCAATTCTAAAGCAGTCTCGTCATACCAAGCTGCAGTTATTTCAACAGGTAACATTACAAAAGCAGGTTGTTTTACTATTATAACTTGTTCTCCTTTGGCAACACCTCTTATGCAATTGGTAAGTATGCAATTAGAACAATTTAAATGATAAATATTCAATGACTGTTATTTCCACATGGCCTTGTATCAGCATGAATGGATAAGGGACACAAGCTCTGGGATATAAAAACCCTGTAACTCCTACATTACCATATTTACTCCCACTAATATTGGGTTGTAAATATAGACTATTGCCATGACCAAAAGCAGCCAAAAGTTTCCACAGTTCTGTTTGATATACTTGAGCAGTGTTTACAGAGAAAATGGGTGGATGCTGTCCTCGATATTCAGGGAAATCAGGTGTTCCCCCAGGTGCCCAATCCCATAAAAGGGTGGCATCGGCGTTGTTGATGTTGTACACTGACGGCAACCCGGGCTCGACATAAAGTCCAAGGAGTGTCTATTCCCATGCCGATGCTTAGATGTTTGTCGCAAAACGGAATGTCGAGAGGTCCGGTTCCGTCACGGTACGATCTTTTTCCGGTTTTTTCATCAATGCCAGAAATAGTCACTCGAGGATAAGATATATCAGCTGACACCTGTATACAGTGAGGATGTTGTGATTGATAAGAAAAGCACATAGGATATTGTGTAGTAAGACCATAAAAAGAGATATTAGCTTGCTGGGGAGAAATATGAATATCTGATTTTCCTCCCAAAAGACTTGTATCATTGACATAGACAGGTACTACTTCTTTATCCCATCCTAATGATTGAATCGTAGGTGGATCGGGAATGTATGCCCAAAAAGCCGCAGCCGCCCCGTTTTGTATCCGCTGTAACAATAATAATAACATGATCAGTATATTGGTAGGCGTCACCGGAGGTTGTACATGAGCCTCATTCTGAGCATATCGCATCAACGCCTCAATCTGCCTTTGGGTAGGCAGCTCACTCGTGGGCTCGCTCAGTGTCATGTGGTGCATTTGATGTGTCAGGGAGTTCCTCCGCCGCACGTACCAGCCTCTCCGGGATCCAGCGCGGCGCTTCGGCATCCTGTGGAAAAACACAAACATGCCCGCGTCCCCATATTAATACAGGGTCTGGCCCATACCACAGATTGGTAAGTGGATCTTTCCATCGTACGAGTGGTTTTTTGCATGAGGACTGTTCTCCCCAAAAACGTTGGGCTGCTGAATTGCCTTCTGCATCTAAAGTTAAAAAGTTTAGAACATAAAGAGCATGATTCAAGGCATTATGCGGTGAGGGGCTATACAAGTCATTCCCCTTTTTTTGTTTTAATAGTTGATGTTTGAGACGCTGATGGGCTCGTTCCACAATACCTTGTCCCTGTGGGTTATAGGGAATTCCTGTTTTATGATGGATTTGGAAGGAAAGACAAAAACGTTGAAAAGAACGGCTAGTATAACCGGGTCCATTATCTGTTTTAAGGGTGTGTGGGATTCCTGAAATAGAGAAGCAAAAGAGCAAATGTTGAATACAGTGACGTGTCGATTCTCCAGTATGAAGGGAGGCCATGAGAAAATGAGAAAAAGTATCGATGGAGACATGAACATATTTAAGACGCCCAAATTGAGGAATGTGAGTGACATCTGTTTGCCAGAGATGATTAGGGCGTAAACCTCAAGGGTTGATACCATATTGAGGGAGAACAAAGAATTGAGGACAGGTAGAGCAAGATTTAACGATTTGTCGTGCAGCTTCACGGGAAATCTTAAATTGTAACCGTAAAGAATGACTATTTTGGTGATGTAAGTTATGAGATTTTTTGGCTGCATCGATAGCTGATTGAAAAAACACTTGTTTAGTAAGAGCGTCCGCAGTGTGATTGCCTTGTACTAGGGCACCAGGAAGGGTGGAATGCGCACGAATATGCCCAAAGAAACACGGGTATTGACGACGGTGGAGGGCCTGTTGAATTAATTTAAATAAGTTAAGAACTTCAGGAGAGGTTGTGCCGATAATTGGAACAGTTTCAATCATCTGTAGGGCACCGACCACATAGGAGCTGTCTGTAAATAAATTGAAGGAAGTGGATACAGTTAGCAATGCTTGATGGACTGCAAATAATTCCACAACCTGGGCAGAAGAGAAACTGGTATGTGCATAATAAGTTTGATGGTTAATAATTAAAGCTGCAGTACCATTAGAAGATCCATCTGTAAATATAAGTGTCGCTTCAGGAATGGGTTGTCGGCGAACTATTTTTGGAAAAAATAAAGGCATGAAAGCTAGCAAATTGTAACAGTTTATCAGAAGGATAATGATGAGTAATCCGTCCCGGGTAGTTTGCAAAAGCTATAGACCAATTATCTGAAAATTTAAAAAGCCAATCTTGTTGTTCTAAAGCATAAGGAATACAAATGAAAGGGGGTTCTATACCAAAATATTGGATGGCCTCATGACGTCCTTTTGCTACAATTTTTGCAACAAGCTCATAGTAAGGGAGCAGATGTTTAGTTGGAGTAGCAGATAGATATATCCATCGCAAAGGTTTATCTGATAAAGAACCCCTGTGGGTGCTCGAGGGGTAGGAAGTATATACAAACCCCATGATCATTGGTAATCACAATAAGTAATCTGTTGTTGTCTAATAGCTTCTTCTATTGATTGTAAGGCTGATCGTCCTTCTAAAGAAAGTGTTTGGGGTGACGCAGGGTCAGAGTCACCTTTAAGGATATCAAATAAAGGCTGCAAGGTATAAGTGGGTAGTTTTAAATAAGGGCGTATCCAATTAATGTCTCCTAGAAGTTTTTGAAAATCATTAGAGTTTTTAAATGGTCAGTCTGTAATTTTACTAATTGGGTATTATAAACGCGAGGATATAAGGAGAAGCCCAAATAATTATAGGGAAAATGAGTTTGAATTTTTTCATCAGCTATGACAAGACCATTAAGAGTCAAGTGTTCTTTTAGAATAGAAAAAGCTTGATACAATAGATGTTCATCAGCATGAGCTAGTAATATATCGTCCATATAATGAACTAAATATAACTGAGGAAAGCGTTGACGAATGGGAGCTAATGCTGTAGCCAACAAATTTTTGACATAACGTAGGGCTATTAGTCATTCCTTGTGGGAGGACTCTCCATTGATAGCGTTGCATAGGTTCTTTAAAATTAACAGAGGGCAAACTAAAGGCAAATCTTTTACAATCTTGAGGTGCAAGAGGAATAGTGTGAAAACAATCTTTTAAATCTATAATAATGATATAGGATTTGTCAGGTATAGCGGAAGGAGTGGGCAACCCAGGTTGTAGGGCTCCCATATGCATCATCGTTTCATTTACCTTACGAAGGTCTTGTAGCAATCTCCATTTTCCCGACTTCTTTTTAATAACAAAAATTGGAGAAATTCCACGCAGAGATAGAGGGTTTAATATGCCCAAGTCTCAGCTGTTCCTGCACCAGCCTGTTGTGCGGCCAGAAAGTTTCTCTTGTGTTATGGGCCACTGATCGACCCATACCGGTTCCTCAGATTTCCAATCAATAGGATCGGCATGTGTCACAGGAGAATCAGAGGTCCCTAGGGAAAACACCCCAAGCCCTTTGACTTTGATTAGATTTTAAATCAAGGGGTAAAATGATGCCTTGATGTTGTTTACCCAAACCTTGGTTTGGGAGTAAGCCCTTATCCAACATCAATTCTGTTACGGTGGGTGAAGGACTATATAAATAAACACCCATTTTGCTTAATATATCACGCCCCATAGATTAACTGGGAAGATGGGGCAGAATATAAGGTTTAAATTGGCCTGTATGGCCATCTTTATCCCTCTAAGTAAGAAGGGACGAACTTTGTTCTGGATTGGTAGTTTGGCCAATACCCTGAAGAGTGGAAATAGCTATTTGTTTAGGCCATGTAGTAGGCCAGTATTTTTCAGAAATAACGCTAATATCGGCCCCTGTATCAAGCACTCCGTGGAAAAGCTTACCATCAATGCGTAGCTCAAGTTTTGGTCGTGCCTTGGTAACATTTTGCACCCAATAGGCGTCAGAGGACCCGAAGCCTCTTTCTTGACGATCTCGGTTAATTGTTTTTCCTTGTATAACTAATGGAACTAAAAGAAGTTGAGCTATACGTTGTCCTGCATTAATCACAATAATTTTGTTAGGAGCGGAGGCTAATATTTTTATCTCTCCTGTATAATCAGAGTCAATCACACCAGGATGAATAAGTATTTTCTTTTAAAGACGCACTGCTACGCGCCCAAAAGCATCCAGCAGTTCCTGGAGGTAAAGGCCCAAACACTCCTGTAGCAAGGGTTTGAACCCCCATCTCGGGTGTTAATACTGTGTAGGAGTGGCACAGAGGTCCAATCCTGCGCTCTCCTGCAGGGCTGCCTCTTGTGGCTCGACAG
>NW_017215329.1:0-13991 GCF_001704415.2 Capra hircus
GTGGCTAAAAACAACAGTATAAGGACCTTTCCGATGTCAGGCCAAGGAATTGTGTTTCCAGTCATTGAGCCACACCTGATCACTGAGCACAAAATTCATGAATCTGTTCCTCAAGGGGGAATGATATTCTTTTTTATACAAACTTAGTTACCTGATTTATTACCTTACCTAATTGTTCCATCTGCTGTGAAATCCCACCCCCTTACTTGTGGCAAATCTGCTAACACCTGCCTCACTGTGGGAGGGGGTCTCCCATAGAAAATTTCATAAGGACAACAACTATGGGAACGTGCAGTTACCCGTAATATGAGTAAGTCTGCCGGAAGCAAGCCCATCCATGTACAGTCAGTCTCTATGATCCATTTTGAAAGTGTCTCTTCAAGAGTTTGGTTGTTTCTTTCCACCATTCCAGAACACTGGGGCCTATATGCTGTATGTAATTTCCACTGATATTTAGAGCTTCACATACCTGTTAATTAACGCGGCTGCAAAGACAGGGCCATTGTCGGATTCTATACTGGTTGGAAACCCAAGTCTGGGAATTATTTCTCAAATCAGCGAGCTACTTCGTTTTCTTTTTCAGATCAGGTAGGGAAGGCCTCTGCCCAACCGGAGAAGGTACCTACTCTTCTAGTAAGTAATGATAACAGGTGACTGCCTTTGCTTCCCCGAAGGACACTCGCTTTCCCTGCATCCTGAGAACTCCACGTCTCAGCCAGTTGGAAAAGCGCTTCTTGGAGGTCATTATTCAGGGGCAATTTCCCCTGGAGCCCGGGGCCATAGGGAGCGGCTCCACACTCCCAGGGAAAGGCAGAGCCACAGCCACACATCTGTCCCATCCCCTTTGCTCTGTAGGAGAGCTCTAGTGAGCCTAGGTCTGTCAGGAAAATTCTTGGCTCCTATGGGGACACATTCTATGTGTGAAACTGCATCCAGGACCTAGGGGCCACAGGGCGCCTGTTTCTCTCGGGGGCAGAGGGGTGGGGGGCCTGAAGCAGTGCGGCCCAGCAACAGCTTCCACATCCATCCAATTGCTCTTTTCTTACCTCTGATAGAACTAGCTTTGTTCCAGCCTTTGGCAATTTGGAGGCAAGCGGGCCCCACTTCCTCCCCAAGGAGGCATGGGACCTAATTTGAGTGGAAAGGCCCCTCACGGAGCTGAACCCAGGAAGGCACCCAGTCATGTCTGACACATTCCTGCATCCTGCTTCTTCATGAGCAATACCGCTATAAGCTAGGAATGTCTTTCCAAGGCTCAGAAAGGACAGGGGAGATGCATGGTGCTGCCTCTGGAATTTCGGTCCTCTGAGCAGACCTGGAGGTCTCCCCTTGAAGAAGCTAACCAGTTTCTTCCAAATACAGGCTTGCAAACACACACTGGGTGGCTGCCTCTTCTTCCCTGAAGGACGATCACTTTCCCCGCATCCTGTGAACTCTGCATCCCAGCCTGCTGGAAAAGCGCTTCTTGGAGGTCATTTTTCAGGGACAATTTTCCCTGGAGCCCGGGGCCGTAGGGAGGGCCCCATGCTCGCTGTGAAAGGCAGAGTCACATCCACAGTCTGTTCTACCCCTTTTGCCCTGTGGGAGAGCTCTAGTGAGCCTAGGTCTGTCAGGAAAATTCTTGGCTCCTATGGGGACACACCCTGTGTGTTAACCTGCATATCGGACCTAGGGGCCACAGGGTGCCTGTTCCTCTCGGGGGGGACCCTGAAGTGGTGCGGACCAGCAACAGCCTGAACATCCATCCGATTGCTCTTTTCTTCCTTCTGATAGAGCTAGCTTTGCTTCTCGCTTTGGCATTTCGGAAGCCAGGGCGAGCCCCACCGCTGTTGTCCTGGGGTCGATTGGAGGTACCGGGTCTATTGGACCCCAGCATGGCACCCGACCCCCTCAGACACACTCCCGCAGCCTCCTTCCCCATGGGCAGGACTGTTCTGACCTAGGAATGTGTTCCCAAGGCTCAGAAAATGCAGGGAGACACACGGCCCTGACTCTGGAACTGAGGCCATTGGAGCAGGCCTGGAGGTCTGACGTCTGAGACGCCAAACACTTGCTGCAAGATACAGGTGTGAAAACACACTCTCTGGGGCTGCCTTTCCTTCCTCCAAGGAAGAGAGCTTTTCCAGTCTCCTCCGTGCTGAGTCATACAAGGCTGGAAAGGTCTGGCTTAGAGGGCATTTCTCAGCGGCAATGGCCCCTGAGGCCCTGCACACAGGGAGGGATCCTACCCTCCCGGGGAAGTCAAAGCAACCTCTAAACAGCTGTTCTATCATGTTTCCTCTGCAGGAGGGAGCTAGTGAGCCCAGGTCTGTCTGGAACGTTCTTGGATCCTGCGGGGAAATCATCCTGGGAGCCCACCTGGATACCAGTCGTAGGGGCTAAAATTCGCATTTTCCTTCCTTGGAGCCCTAACGCAGTACAGCCTAGCAACTGGTTGAAAATCCATCCTGTTGCTGTTTTCTTCCCTCTGACAGAGCGAGCTTTGCTCCCCATTTTGGGATTTCAGAAGCAAGGTGGTGGCCTGCAACTCCTTGCCTGGGGTCCATTGGAGGTGCAAGGTGCCCTCGACCAGGTGACCCCAGCATGACACCTGGCCCCCTCAGACACACTCCCGCAGCCTGCTTCCCCATGGGCAGGACTGCTCTCACCTAGGAATGTGTTTGCAAGGCCAGGAAACTGCAGGGAGACACAAGACCCTGATTCTGGCATTGAGTCTGTTGGAACAGGCCTGCAGGTCTTCTGTCTAACAAGCCAAACACTTGCTGCAAGATACAGGCCTGAAAACACACTCTTGGGCTGCCTTTCCTTCCTCCAAGGAAGAGAGTTTTCTCAGACTCCTGTGGGCTGAGAGCCTACACAGGGCTGAAAAGCACTTGCTGGGAGATTATTTTTCATTGGCCATGGCCCCTGAGGCCCTGTGCTCAGGGAGGGCTCCCTCCCTCCCAGGGAAAGTCAAAGGAAGCTCCAAACGGCTGTTCAATCATGTTTCTGAGAGAGTCATTGCCAAGGCAGGTTTCTAAGAAGTTCAAGGGTCCCCAAGGAGAGAGGGGTCTAGAATTCTCAAGGAGGAAGAAAGGACAAACTGTTTTCCCCTCTACATTCCTTAGGATTATATAACAATCATGCATCCTTCTTGAGGACCGGTCTCTGGAAAAAACCTTCTGGCTAATCCTGTTATCTTAAAATGTAAATTATGGGAGTAGGTCTAGTGAGTCTTTACAACCTCCAGACATTCTTTTGTTCGTTGTCATAACTTATTGGAGAGTATATAACTCCATTACCAACACTAGCAAGGGGGTACGCTTTCTGCCCCTTGTTGATGTCTCTGTCAGAAGCTTTCTCTATCTCCTTTATACTTTAATAAAACTCTATTGCACAAAAGCTCTGAGCAATCAAGCCTCGTCTTGGGCCCTGGATTGAATTCTTCTCCTCCATAAGCCAAGAATCCCAGCATCTTTTCGTGGCTCAGCAACAATATTTCATTTCCTCTGCAGGAGAGAGCTAGTGAGCTTAGGTCTGTCTGGAACATTCTTGGATCCTGTGGGGAAAATATCCTGTGCACACATCTGGATACTGGGCCTAGAGGCCAAAATTTGCATTTCTTTCCCGGGGAGCCCTAACGTGGTGTGACTTAGCAACTGCTTGAAAATCCATCCCATTGCTGTTTTCCTCCTTCTGACAGAGCTAGCTTTGTTCCCTGCTTTGGGATATCTCAACCGAAGGGTCAGTCCATAGCTACTCGCCTGGGGCCCATTGGATGTGCAAGGTGCCCTCGACTAGGTGACCCTAGCATGGCACTCAGCCCGCTCAGACACACTCCCGAGGCTTCTTTCTCATGGGAAGCACTGCTCCAACCTAGGAATGTGTCTGCAATGCTTGGAAAGTGCAGTGAGACACACAGCCCTGACTCTGCAATTGAGGCCCTCAGAGCAAGCCTGCAGCTCTGATGTCTGAGAAGCAAAACACTTGCTGCAAAGAGAGGCCTGAAAACACACTCTCTGTGGATGACTTTCCTTCCTCTAAGGAAGATAGTTTTCCCAGTCTCCTGCTTCCTGAATGTCACACAGCTGGAATGCGCTTGCTTGGAGGTCGTGATTCAGTGGCAATGACCCCTGAGGCCCTTTGCCCAGGGAGGGCTCCCACACTCACAGGCAAATCAAGGCAACTTCCAAGTGAGTCAGCTCTTCACATCAAATGGCCACAGTATTGGAGTTTCAGGTTCAGTATTAGTCCTTCCAATGTATATTCAGACCTGATTTCCTTTAGGATGGAGTGGTTGCGTCTCCTTGTAGTCTAAGCGACCTACAAGCATCTTCTCCAACACCACAGTTCAAAAGCATCCAATTTTCAGCTGTCACTTTCTTTATAGTACATCTTTCATATCCATCCATGACATATGGAAAAACCATAGCCTTGACTGGATGGATCTTTGTTGGCAAAGCAACGTCTCGGCTTTTTAATATGCTGTCTAGTTTGGTCATCACTTTTCTTCCAAGTCATAAATATGTTTTAAGTTCATGGAGGCAGCCATCACCTGCAGTGATTTCCAAGCCCCCCAAAATAGTCTGCTGCTGTTTCCAATGTTTTCCCATCTATTTGCCATGAAGTGATGAGACTGGATGCAATGATTTTAGTTTTCTGAATGCTGAGCTTTAAGCTAACTTTTTCACTCTCCTCTTTCACTTTCATCAGGAGACTCTTTAGTTCTTATACACTTTCTGCCATAAGGGTGGTGTCGTCTGCATATCTGAGAATCTTGATATTTCTCCCAGCAATCTGGATTCCAGCGTGTGCTTCCTCCAGCCCAGTGTTTCTCATGATGTACTCTGCGTATAAGTTAAATAAGCAGGGTGACAATATACAGCCTTGACATATTCCTTTTCCTATTTAGAACCAGTCTGTTGTTCCATGTCCAGTTCGAACTGTTTCTTCCTGACCTGCATACAGGTTTCTCAAGAGACAGGTCAGGTGGTCTGGTATTCCCATCTCTTTCAGAATTTTTCCCAGTTTATTGTGATCCACACAGTCAAAGGCTTTGGCATAGTCAATAAAGCAGAAATAGATGTCTTTTTTTCTGGAACTCTCTTGCTTTTTCAATGATCCAGTGGATGTTGGCAGTTTGATCTCTGGTTTCTCTGCATTTTTTTAAATCCCTCTTGAACATTTGGAAGTTCACAGTTCATGTGAACTTGGAGAATTTTGAGCATTACTTTACTAGTGTGTGAGATGAGTGCAATTGTGCAGCAGCTTGAATATTCTTTGTCATTGCCTTTCTTTGGGATTGGAATGAAAACTGACCTAATGACTAGGTGTTTTCAATTGCATATGCTGAAAGAACTGGCTGTGCAGTTTTGAAGAAAAAAAAATCATTTTAACCCATTTTCTCTGAAGTGCAAGGCATATCATGGCCATCCCTGAATCATAAAGTCACCTTTTCTTTATGTAGTCATAGTTTCATGCCTAAATTATAGGCCAACTCATGCTCAAATTGACTCTGATGTCAGGGGCAGATCAACTAATAAAAAGCTTGGATTGTCCCTCTGGAGGAAAGTGAGATCTTGGTCCCACAAGAAGAATCTGAAGGGTTAAGGGAACTTGCAAGAGTGGGGAAAGCTTAGTCCATCCTACATGTACCAAAATCTTAAATAAGGCTTATTTACTTTACCGAAGTAAAAAAACAGATGATGAAAACAATTATAAATCAATGAAAGGTAAAGAAACTCATAGTCTGTTATCAAAAATTGCATTCTAAGAAAACTTTGTGCTCTTAACCTAGAGAGGAGACTAAATTCCATCTGGTACCAGCTTACCAGAAGACAAACAAACAAACAAACAAATTATCAGTAAGCTTAAAAAAAGTATATTCCATATATCTTGAAGTAGCAGTATTTCTGCAAAGGCATCAGTGTGAAACCATAGAGGACATGGTTAAAACCTGATTAAATAGAAATTGACAATGTAATCTGGTCACTGCTGCGACTTGAAATGCTTTAATATGATAACTGGAATTATAACTGACAGCATTTGACCAGGACATATCAGATTTTCACGGATGTCACATAATTTCTAGGATATCTATATTAGGAACTGAAGGAATCTTTGAACCTAGGAAAGAAAACAACAGTCTCAAAGGCCCTTGCTGAATCATCTATCAGCAAGGAATGTCTTTGCAAGGATCGCAAAGTGAAGGGAAAATACACCGACCTGCCTCTGCAACTTCGGTCCTCTGAGCAGATCTGGAGGTCTCCCTTTGTATAAGCTAACCTGTTCCTTCCAAATAGAGGTTTGCAACACAAAACAAGTGGCCGCCTATTCTTCCCCGAAGGAGGCTCTCTTTCCCCACATCCTGCGAACTCCCTTTCCCAGCCTCCTGGAAAAGCGCTTCTTGCAGTTCCTTTCAGAAAATCCTATGGACGGAGAAGCCTGGTAGGCTGCAGTCCGTGGGGTCGCTGAGGGTCGGACACGACTGAGCGACTGCACTTTCATTTTCACTTTCATGCATTGGAGAAGTCAATGGCAACCCACTTACTGTTCTTGCCTGGAGAATCCCAGGGACGGGGGAGCCTAGTGGGCTACCGTCTATGGCGTCGCACAGAGTCGAACACGACTGAAGCAACTTAACAGCAGCAGCAGCAGCAGTTCCTTTCTTAGGGGCAGTTATCCCTGAGATTGGGACCTGGAAAGGCAGAGCCACCTCCACACACACGTCTTTTTTGTCCCCTTTCCTCTGGAGGAGAGCTCTAGTGAGCCTAGGTCTGTCAGGAAAATTCTTGGCTTTGCCGGGATCCCACCCGGTGTGTGAACCTGCATACCCGACCTAGGGGCCACAGGGCACCTGTTTTGCTCGAGTGGGTCCTGGAGGGGTGCAGCATAGCAAGAGCTTAAAAATCCATCCAATTTGTCTTTTTTTTTTACCTCAGAGAGAACGAGTTTGCTCCACCTCCACCCTTTGGCAGTGTGGAGGGAAGAGGGCACCACCCTCTCCCAAAGGGGACATAGGGCCTACCAGGAGAGAAAGGCCCCTTGAGGAGCTGAGCCCAGGTAGGCAGCCAGTGATGTCAAGCACACTCCCGCTGCTTGCTTCTTCATGGGCACTCCCACGATCTGCTAGGAATGTCTTTGCAAGGATCTCAAAGGGAAGGGAAGATACATGGCCCTGTCTCTGGAACTTCAGTCCTCTGAGCAGATCTGGAGGTCTTGAGTTGTATAAGCAAACCTGTTCCTTCCAAATAGAGGCTTGCAAACACACCCCCGGTGGTTGCCTCTTCTTCCCCGAAGAAGTTTTTCTTTCCCCAAATGCTGCGAACTCCCTGTCCCAACCTCCAAGAATAGCGCTTCTTGCCATTCCTTTCTTAGAGGCAGTTATCCCTGAGCCTGGGGCCATAGGGAGTAGCCCCACACTCACAGGGAAAGGCAAAGACTCCTCCATACATCTCCTCTATCCCCTTTGCTCCGGAGGAGAGCTCTAGTGAGCCTAGGTCTTTCAGGAAAATTCTTGGCTTGGACAGGATCTCACCCTGTTTGTGAACCTGCATACCCAACCAGGGGCTACAGAGCACCTGTTTCAGTAAAGTGGGCCCTGAAAGGGTGCAGCCTAGCAAGAGCTTGAAAATCCATTCAATTGCTGTTTTTGTACCTCTGACAGAGCGAGCTTGGCTCCACCCTTTGGCAGTGAGGAGAAAAGAGGCATGACACCCTCCCCAAGGGGACATGGGGCCTACTTCGAGAGGAAGCTGCAACTCGGGAAAATCCAGGAGGTTCTCCCCTCCAGGCGAGATGAGGCCCATTTCCGCTGAGGCGTCTCGAGGCTAATCACAACTAACCTCTGGAACTTCGAAAGGGTCCTTCACACCCTTGCTGCAAGTCAAGAAGTTCTCCGACATACCCATCTCCACTCGAGAGGAAGGACGAGGGTCCCACCCACATCCAGCGGAGCCCCGTTTCCGCCTCGTAGCTCGAGAAGAGGGATCCTTTCCCTTCGTCGTCGGGAAAGAATTCCCGGGCTTCCCGTCGCATCTCAAGAGGAGGCACTCTCCACAGGAAAGGCGAGAGGAACTCCAGGGCCTTGCCAGCATTCCAAGAGTCCCCCAGATGTCTCCGTCCATTCCAGAAGAACCTGCTTTCCCTTCACTGCCTCGACGTTCACCCCGAGGATAGACTCACACCACCGTGACATGTGGGACAGCCCTGTTCGAAAGCCTCGTGGGAAATCCTCGATGCAAAGCGACTGATCCCTTGAACAACATGTCGGCAAGCGTGACACTGCTGCTACAGCTTGTGAGGAAATCGCAGGTGTATGCCCCCACACGAGATGAGGACTGACTCCCCTGGTGAGACTCCAGAAGTATGGAAAGATTCATGTCAGCACTGGAGAGGCATCCTCAGGGTCTGGCCCCGACTCCACACATGGTCTTAGGCACCGGCATCGATGGGAGAGGAATCCCTATAGGCCCCATGGTAACTCGCATGGGGACTGGCCTTTCCTGAGGCCACCAGAGCGAGTCCCTGAGGTCCCCGTCGTAACTCGAGAGCACCTACCACAACTCGGTAAAATACCAGGAGGTTCTCCCCTCCAGGCGAGATGAGGCCCATTTCCGCTGAGGCGTCTCGAGGCTAATCACACCTAACCTGTGGAACTTCCAAAGGGTCCTTCACACCCTTGCTGCAACTCAAGAAGTTCCCCAACAAACCCGTCTTCACTCGAGAGGAAGCACGGGGGTCCCGCCACAATCCAGAGGAGCCCCATTTCCGCCTTGTAGGTCAAAATGAGGGATCCTTTCCCTACTTCATCGGGAAAGGATTCCCGCCGTTCCCGCCGCATCTTAAGAGGAGGCGCTCTCAACAGGAAAGGCGAGAGGAACTCCAGGGTCGTGCCACCATTCCAAGAGTCCCCCAGATGTCTCAGTCCATTACAGGGAAACCTGTTTTCCCTGCACTGCCTCGACATTCACGCGGAGGATTGACTCACACTACGGTGGCACGTGGGACACCCCTGTTGGAAAGCCTCGTGGGAAAGCCTCGAGGGAAAGCCACAGATCCTTTGATCCATGCGAATGGAAGCGTTACACTGCTGCTACCTCTCGGAAGGAAAGCGCACGTGCATGACCCCACTCGAGCCGAGGACTGACTCCCCAGGGCAGACTCCAGAAGTACCCCTAGATGCAAGTCAGCGCTGGAGAGGAATCCTCAGGTTCTGAACACAGCTCCACAAAAGGTCTTAGGCCCTGGCATCGACGGGAGAGGAATCCTGAGAGGACCCCTAGCAACTCGCATGGCGACTGGCCTTTCTTGAGGCAACCAGAGCGGGTCCCTGAGGTCCCTGTCGTAACTCAATAGCACCTGCCACAACTCGAGAAAATCCAGGAGGTTCTCCCATTCAGGCGAGATGAGGCCCATTTCCGCTGAGGCGTCTTGAGGCTAAACACACCTAACCTCTGGAACTTCCAAAGGGTCCTTCCCACACTTGCTGCAACTCAAGAAGTTCCCCGACATACCCGTCTCCACTCGAGAGGAAGCACGAGAGTCCCGCCCACATCCAGAGGAGCCTGGCTTCCACCTCGTAGCTCTAGATGACGGATTCTTTTCCAGCTTCGTCTGGAAAGAATTCCCGGCTTTCCCGTCGCAACTCAAGAGGAGGCGCTCTCAACAGGAAAAGCGAGAGAAACCCCAGTGTCGTGCCACAATTCCAAGGGACCCCGAGATGTCAGTCCATTCCAGAGGAACTTGCTTTCCCTGCACTGACTCTACTTTCACGCCGAGGATCCACTCACTACACCATGGAACGTGGGTCAGCCCTGTGGGAAAGCCTCGTCGGAAAGCCTCGAGGGAAAGCCACAGATCCCTTGATCCACGCGACGGGAAGTGTGACACTGCTGCTACAGTTCCTGAGGAGAGCTCACGTGCATGCCCCCACATGAGATGAGCACAGACTCCCCAGGGGAAACTCCAGAAGTAAGCCAAGATCCATGTCAGCACTGAAGAGGAATCCTCAGGTTCCAGCCTCGACTCCACAAAAGGTCTTAGGCCCCGACATCGACCGGAGAGGAATCCCAAAAGGCGCCCTTGCAACTCCCATGGGCACTGGCCTTTCCTGAGGCCACCAGAGCGGGTCCCTGAGGTCCCTGTCGTAACTCGAGAGACCCTGCCCAACTCTAGAAAATCCAGGAGGTTCTCCCCTCCAGGCGAGATAAGGCCCATTTCCTCTGAGGCGTCAGGAGGCTCATCACACCTAAATTCTGGAAATTCAAAAGGGTCCTTGCTGCAACTCAAGAAGTTCCCCGACATACCCGTCTCCACTCGAGAGGAAGCACGAGGGTCCCGCCCACATCCAGAGGAGACGCCGTTTTGGTATCGAAGCTCGAGATGAGGGATCCTTTCCCTGCTTGGTCAGGAAATAATACACGCCATTCCGCTCGCATTTCAAGGGGAAGCGCTCTCCACAGGAAAGGCGAGAGGAACTCCAGGGTCGAGCCACCATTCACAGAGTCACCCAGATGTCTCAGTCCATTCCAGAGGAAACTGTTTTCCCTGCACTGCCTCGAATTTCACGGCGAGGATCGACTCAAACCACGGTGGCACGTGGGATAGCCCTGTGGGAAAGCCTCGTGGGAAATCCTCTTGGGAAAGCCTCGAGGGAAAGCCACAGATCCATTTATCCACGCGAAGGGAAGCATGACACTGCTGCTACATCTCGGGAGGAAAGCGCACGTGCATGCCCCACTCGAGACAAGGACTGACTCCCCTGGGGAGACTCCAGAAGTATCCCAAGATCCATGTCAGCACTGGAGAGGAATCCTCAGGTTCTGGCACCATCTCCACACAAGGTCTTAGGCCCCGGCATCGACGGGAGAGGAATCCCGAGAGGCCCCGAGCAATTCGCATGGGGACTGGTCTTTCCTGAGGCCACCAGAGCAGGCCCCTGATGTCCCGGTCGTAAGTTGTGAGCACCTGCCTCAACTGGAGAAAATCCAGGTGGTTCTTCCCTCCAGGCGAGATGAGGCCCATTTCTGCTGAGCCATATCCAGGCTAATCACACCTAACCTGTGGAACTTCCAAAGGGTCCTTCACATCCTTGCTGCAACTCAAGAAGCTCCCCGACATACCCGTCTCCAGTGGAGAGGAAGCACGAGAGTCCCACTCACATCTAGAGGAGCCCCGTTTCCGCCTCCTAGATCGAGAGGAGGGATCCTTTCCTGCGTGGTCGGGAAAGAATTCCCGGCGTTCCCGTCGCATCTCAAGAGGAGGCGCTCTCAACAGGAAAGGCGAGAGGAAATCCAGGTTCGTGCCACCATTCCCAGAGTCAGCCAGATGTCTCTGTCCATTCCAGGGAAACCTGTTTTCCCTGCAATGCCTCGACTTTCAAGCCGAGGATCCGACTCTCACCACGGTGGCACGTGGGACAGCACTGTGGGAAAGGCCCGTGGGAAAGCCTCGTGGGAAAGGCTCGTGGGAAAGCCTCTAGGGAAAGGCACTGATCCCTTGATCCACGCGAAGGGAAGCGTATCACTGCTGCTAGAGCTCGGGAGGAAAGCGCACGTGCATGCCCCCACTCGAGACGAGTACTGACTCCCCTGGGGAGACTCCAGAAGTACCCCAAGATCCATGTCAGCACTGGAGCAGGAATCCTCAGGTTCCGGCACCGACTCCACACAACGACTTAGGCCCCGGCTTCGACGGGAGAGGAATCCCGAGAGGCCCCCGAGCAACTTCGCATGGGGACTGGCCTTTCCTGAGGCCACCAGAGCGGATCACTGAGGTCCCCGTCGTAAGTCGAGAGCACCTGCCGAAACTCGATAAAATCCAGGATAGTTCTCCCCTCCAGGCGAGATGAGGCCCATTTCCGCTGAGGCGTCTCGAAGCTAATCACACCTAACCTCTGGAACTTCCAAAGGGTCCTTCACACCCTTGCTGCAACTCAAGAAGTTCCCCGACATACCCGTCTCCACTCGAGAGGAAGCACGAGAGTCCCGCCCACATCCAGAGGAGCCCCGTTTCCGCCTCCATAGCTCGAGAGGAGGGATCCTTTCCCTGCGTGGTCGGGAAAGAATTCCGGCGTTCCCGTCGCATCTCAAGAGGAGGCGCTCTCCACAGGAAAGGCGAGAGGAACTCCAGGGTCGTGACACCATTCCAGAGTCCCCCAGATGTCTCAGTCCATTCCAGGGAAACCTGTTTTCCCTGCACTGCCTCGACTTTCAAGCCGAGGATCGACTCACACCACGGTGGCACGTGGGACAGCCCTGTGGGAAAGCCTCGTGGGAAAGCCTCGTGGGAAAGCCTCGAGGGAAAGCCACAGATCCCTTGATCCACGCGAAGGGAAGCGTGACACTGCTGCTACAGCTCGGGAGGAAAGCGCACGTGCATGCCCCCACTCGAGACGAGGACTGACTCCCCTGGGGAGACTCCAGAAGTACCCAAGATCCATGTCAGCACTGGAGAGGAATCCTCAGGTTCCGGCACCGACTCCACACAAGTCTTAGGCCCCAGGCATCGACGGAGAGGAATCCCAGAGAGGCCCCGAGCAACTCGCATGGGGACTGGCCTTTCCTGAGGCCACCAGAGCGGGTCCCTGAGGTCCCCGTCATAAGTCGAGAGCACCTGCCGCAACTCGAGAAAATCCAGGAGGTTCTCCCTTCCAGGCGAGATGAGGCCCATTTCCGCTGAGGCTCTCGAGCTAATCACACCTAACTCTGGAACTTCCAAAGGGTCCTTCACACCCTTGCTGCAACTCAAGAAGTTCCCCGACATACCCGTCTCCACTCGAGAGGAAGCACGAGAGTCCCGCCCACATCCAGAGGAGCCCCGTTTCTGACCTCCTAGCTCGAGACGGAGGGATCCTTTCCCTGCGTGGTCGGGGAAAGAATTCCCCGGTCGTTCCCGTCGCATCTCAAGAGGAGGCGCTCTCCACAGGAAAGGCGAGAGGAACTCCAGGGTCGTGCCACCATTCCCAGAGTCCCCCAGATGTCTCAGTCCATTCCAGGGAAACCTGTTTTCCCTGCACTGCCTCGACTTTCAAGCCAAGGATCGACTCACACCACGGTGGCACGTGGGACAGCCCTGTGGGAAAGCCTCGTGGGAAAGCCTCGTGGGAAAGCCTCGTGGAAAGCCTCGAGGGAAAGCCACAGATCCCTTGATCCACGCGAAGGGAAGCGTGACACTGCTGCTACAGCTCGGGAGGAAAGCGCACGTGCATGCCCCCACTCGAGACGAGGACTGACTCCCACTTGGGGAGACTCCAAAGAATATACCCCACAGATCCATTGTCAGCACTGGAGAGGAATACGCTCAGGTTCCAGCACCGAATCCACACAAGAGTCTTAGGCCCCGGCATCGATCGGGAGAGGAATCCCGAGAGGCCCCGAGCAACTCGCATGGGGACTGGCCTTTCCTGAGGCCAGCAGAGCGGGTCCCTGAGGTCCCCGTCGTAAGGTCGAGAGCACCTGCCGCAACTCGAGAAAATCCAGGAGTTTCTCCCCTTCCAGGCGAGATGAGGCCATTTCCGCCTGAGGCGTCTCGAGGCTAATCACACCTAACCTCTGGAACTTCCCAAAGGGTCCTTCACACCCTTGCTGCAACTCAAGAAGTTCCCCGACATACCCGTCTCCACTCGAGAGGAAGCACGAGAGTCCCGCCCACATTCCAGAGGAGCCCCGTTTCCGCCTCCTAGCTCGAGAGGAGGGATCCTTTCCCTGCGTGGTCGGGAAAGAATTCCCAGTGTTCCCGTCGCATCTCAAGAGGAGGCGCTCTCCACAGGAAAGGCGAGAGGAACTCCAGGGTCGTGCCACCATTGCCAGAGCCCCCAGATGTCTCAGTCCATATCCAGGGGAAACCTGTTTTCCAGCACGGCTCGAATTCAAGCCGAGGATCGACTCACACCAGGTGGCACGTGGGAAGCCCTGTGGGAAAGCCTCGTGGGAAAGCCGAAAGCCTCGAGGGAAAAGATCCTTGACCACGCGAAGGGAAGCGTGACACTGCTGCTACAGCTCGGAGGAAAG
>NW_017215330.1:0-13991 GCF_001704415.2 Capra hircus
ACCACAACTAAAAAAGCCCCTGTACCACAACTAACTAAACCCATGTACTCTAGAGCCCATGCTCTGCAACAAAAGAAGCAATACACTGCATTAACAGAATGAAGGAAAAGAAAAACACGATCATCTCAATCAATGCAGAAAATGCATTTGACAAAATTAACACCTTTTCATAATGAAAACACTCAACAAACTAGGAATACAAGGAAATGACTACAATCTGACCAAGGGCCACTGTGGAAAACCATAGCAAACACTGTATTCAATCTTGTGACAAGGGATAGAAATTTTCTTAGCAGCTTTTAAAAACTTCTCCAAAAAGCTTATATTCAAAAATTCTTTCTTTTCTTTCCCATTAAATATCTAGATTTCTCCAGAGAAACCTAAGGAAATAGTTGAAGATAATTATCTGCCTAAGACAAAACATAGAAAAGAAATAAAAAGAGGTCAAGACTGATTTTAACCTTATAAAAATAAGTATATGGTAAAACATTCAAGCAGTACATGAGGGTACACTTGAAAAATAAATGTTTTTCTTCTCTGTAAGACTCTAGTCTATCTCCTTAGGGATAACTATTAACACTTTTGTATCATTCCATCTATGGCTGATTCATACTGAGGTATAGCAAAAAAAAAAAAAAACCCCACAATATTGTAAAGTAATTATTCTCCTATTAAAATAAGTAAATTAAAAAACAACTTTGTATCATTCCAGAAATTTCCTAAGCAGACACAAGTGAGTGTATGTAAATATCAGTTTTCACAAATGTAATCATCCTGCCCATAATGTCTGCATCTCACCTTTTTCTCTCAAGAATGTATCTTGGTTGGTTCGTATCAATACTTATACATTTTTTAAAGTAGTTTACCTATATCCATTGTGACGGTAGTAGTATTTCCTTACAGTATGGACACAGATTGTTTCCAGGTTTTTGTTATATAAACTTATAGCAATAAACATCTTAAATTACATCTTTGTGTACATTTACAAGATAAAATCTTAAATGCAAAATTATTGGGTCCAACAAAACATACATTTAAAATACTGGAAAATTTTGCCCACTGTTTTTAAATTGTTTGTGCCCTTAAGCAGATTTTGTTCTTTGGCAAGTGAAAGAGTGTTTTAAATTTTAACTTCACATATTAACAAAGAAGAAGGATTTAAAAGTAGCCACTGCTTCTTTTCTCTGTTGCCTATGAAGAGTGACTGAAATATTGTGTTTACAAAAGGGGTCAGGAGTCCAGCTGCCTGATGGTGGTTTCTCATTAGTGCCTGTTGGCCAGGTTTTCAGAGGCAGCATAATGTAGAAAACTGCATGTTTTTCTGCAAGCCTGGCTTTCTAATAACTTTCCATTTGTAGTATCAGTAGTGTGGTAGCAAGCCTAAAACTTGCTGGCTACAAAAGAGAAATTTCTCTATGGTCTTAATTCAATAAAAACAACACAGAAGACGGAAACTGATAAGAAGCAGAGCGGTTTTGCCAAATATTCATGAATTCTGGGCCTGTCAGTATACCTACTTTTAAACGTCCAAGGCATATGTTCAAGGTAAAATCATCTCCATAAGTTGTAGCTAAATTTACAAAGTGAAGAGATCATTTTCATGGTAGAAAATGAAGTGTCTTTACCATCGCCAAGGGCTTTTCACTCTGGCAATGCTGCAAGTGTTTTGCAGAGCACCATGCACATCACAGTCACTCGGTACATATTCTGGGGCCTGCAGATCTTGCACTGTATTAAAGGTCTTTCCTACCTTAAAAATCAGCTCTCATCCTGAACATGCCCATGGTGACTAAGGACAATCAGTCATTCCCATTGTGCTCTTCCGCAATTCTGTCTATCTGGAACTATGCGTTTCTAAGAAACAGCCTCTCTTGCTGGAACCTTTCTCATCCTTGCCTTGGCAGGGTCTAGTGGGATGGATCATCTTTAGATCAAGGCATCTCTCCTAAACCTACATCACTGCAAATATAACTACTGAACTAAGGCTATCTTAAGAGTGAAAGGTGTGTCATAAATGATTTCTTTTAAAAAATCACATTTATTTATTTTATTTTTGGCTGCATTTGATCTTCTTTGCTGCGGTGTGTGGGCTTTCTCTAGTTGTCGTGAGCTGGAGTACTTCTAGTTGTGGTGTCCGGGATCCAGAGCGCAGGCACAGTAGCTTGGTGCACAGGTTTAGGTTCCCCACAGCATGTGGAATCCTCCTGGACCAGGGATCAAACCTGTGTCTCCGTCATTGGCAGGCAAACTCTTGCCCACTGGACCACCAGAGAAGTCCCACCTGAGATGTTTTAATCATAAAGTATGAAATTGACACTCATGCGGCACACAACATTAACAATAATGGCTAACTTCTATTGAGCATGCTAGTTTCTGTTATTATCAAATGCCTTCCTATATATCAGGAACTCTAATCACTTTCCATACACTGAATAATTTAATCCCTACAACTATCAAGGATGTACACTGTCACCCTGCTTATTTAACTTATATGCAGAGTACATCATGCAAAATGTCAGACTGGATGAAGCACAAGCTGGAATGAAGATTGCCAGGAGAAATATCAGTAACCTCAGATATGCAGAGGACACCACCCTTATGACAGACAGTGAAGAGGAACTAAAGAGCTCTTGATGAAAGTGAAAGAGGAAAGTGATAAAGTTGGCTTAAAACTCAATATTCAAAAAATGAAGATCATGGCATCCTGTCCCACTACTTCATGGCAAATTGATGGGAAAACAATGGAAACAGTGACAGGCTTTATTTTCTGGGCTCCAAAATCACTGCAGATGGTGACTGCAGCCATGAAATTAAAAGATGCTTGCTCACTGGAAGAAAATATGACCAACTAGACAGCATATTAAAAAGCAGAGACATTACTTTGCTGACAAAGGTCCATTTGTCAAAGCTATTGTTTTCCCAGTAGTCATGTATGGATGTGAGAGTTGGACTATAAAGAAAGCTGATGCTTTTGAACTGTGGTGCTGGAGAAGACTCTTGAGAGTCCCTTGGACTGCAAGGAGATCCAACCAGTCCATGCTAATGGAAATCAACCCTGAATATTCATTGGAAGGACTGATGCTGAAGCTGAAACTCCAATACTTTGGCCACCTGATGCGAAGAACTGACTCATTGGCAAAGGCCCTGATGCTGGGAAAGATTGAAGGCAGAGCAGAAGGGATGACAAAGGATGAGATGGTTGATGGCATCACTAACTCAATGGACATGATTTTGAGCAAGCTCTGGGAGTTGTTGAGGAACAGGGAAGTCTGGTATGGTGCAGTCCATGGGGTTGCAAAGAGTAGGACACGACTGGAACTGAACTGAATTCATGCAACAACTCTATGAGGAAGGCCCTATTATTCAGTTCATTTTACTAATGAGAACAATGAGGCCCAGGGAGGTTAAGCATATTCCCCATGGTCATACAGCTAGTAAGTGGCAGAGAATGGAGATCTGAATCCTTCTCTCTGATTCCAAAGCCCCTTGTCCTTTCTTTTAGGATCTGGAAAGACTCTATTTCCCATTCTTCCTCCACCACCAGCCTAAAAAAGGAAAAAAGTCAGAAGCAATGTGCCACATCTGGAACTAATAATGATTTCAAAATGCAGGGCAAGTTACCTTGTCTGAATCCTGAATTATTTTGACATTCTCTGTACCAAATTTTTACCATAAAGTTTAACAAGTCTCAGGAAATCTCTGAGAGGCTGATGAGCTTTGGCTCTTTATAGATGTACTCGTTTCCAGTCCTCTTCTTCAAAAAAGACTATTATAGAATTAAACATAGAATACTTTATAAAACATTATGAGCAAATGCAGTATTTAGAGAACATCTACTAAGTAATCAGAAATAATGATTTGCTAGATTTTAAATAATAGTTCTAAAAGCCACATGCATATATTGTAGCTGAAATAAATGAGAACGTTCAAACTCACAGTCATATGAGCATGTCATTGGCCTGAAGGATTTTACACTCGAATTTTTTCATCACTTGCATACTTACCTGATTTTTATTTGAAACTTTCAGTACTAGGTATTAAAGAAACACATTAAGAAGCTGATTGAAATTGAAACTGAAGGAAACGTTCAAATCTTATATGCTGTGCTCTGCCCTCGTGGACTAAATATGGAAACCAAAGTGAACATTACATGAGAAAAGGGTCACACCTGCTGTTGGGACAGGTGCTTTACCCAGACAGAACCCTAGAACCAGTAGGTGCTGCTATGGTAACCTAACAATTCAAGGTGAATGTTTAAAAGGAAAGCAACTTGATGAACTACAGTATACTTACTGGGCCATAAAAGGCAACTCTGAAGAAGGTACCTAAAAGTCTTTTCTTTGCGTGCATAAGCTCCAAAATTTTTGTGTAAGCTCCATGAAGAGTTCTATAAACTTAAGTTTCTGAAAATATGAGAATTAACAAATTAGCTATTAGTGTTTGGTTAGGTATGAAATGTCTACAATAAATGAATAAGGGGAAAAAAAGCAACACCATTTCTTTTCAAAATGGTTTTGGTGGGTCACTCACACTCCCTTCGCCCATGGTCACAGAAAAAATGCCTTAACAAATTTAGGTGAGAAGGTAGAGCTTAAAATGGTCAAATAACACTGTAATTCTAAATATCATGATTCATGTCATTCATATCTCAATGGTAGCATATACATTAAAAGCACTGTGTTATTGACTACTTTTTTCTTTATGTCTGAATTGTTGTAACTGAAAAAGAAGCAAAATGCTTTGCTTGACCCCTAAGGTGGAAGATGTGAATAAACAATCATGCAAACACTTTAGGAGAGGAAAGTAAAATGCAGACACAAAAATAATCAGCAAAAGCCTGAGTGGGGAGTGCTTTTATAACAAGTTTACAGACACTTCCAAAAAATATATTCTTCTACACACCCAGAAAAGGGAATGTATTCTGCCAAAGAACATTATCATCAAATGTGAAAAGACACCATACAGACCAGGAGAAAATGTTTGCAAATCACATATCTGATGTTTTCTTATCCAAAAAATATAAGGAACTCTCATAGTTCAACATCAATGACAAACAACCCAATTTAAAAGTGAGCAAAGGACCTGAAAGATATCTCTCCAGAGACTATATGAAAACGGCCAACAAAGACATGAAAAGCTGTTCAAAATCGTGAATCAGTAAGGAAATAGAAAGCAAAACCACAATGTGACACCATTTCACATGCACTAGGTTCCAAGAAGAAGCCTCAAACACAAGTGCCAATCAGATCTGCTGGAGGAAGGTAAAAGGGATAACAATTTGGTGGTTTCTCAAAAGTTAACAGAATTACTCTGTGACTCAGCAATTCCCCTCTTAGGTATTTATCCAAGATAAACAAAAACATGCCCACACAGAAACTTACTCATAACTGTTTAGAACCAGCTCTGTTTGTAACAGCCAAAATGTGGAAACAACCCAAACATACAAACAAATTTGGCGTAGCCATACCATGGAATATCATTCAGCCATGAAAAAGGAATGAAGTTCTGATCTAAAGTTACAACTTGAATGAACCTCTAAATATTATGCTAAGTAAAAGAAGCCACACACAAAAGGTCACATCTGGCATTCATCTTTTTTATGACACGTCCAGAACAGGCAAATCCATAGACGGAAAGCAGATTAGTGGTCACAGCGGGGGTGAGGGAGGGGTGAAGAGTGATTCCTGGAAGGAGACGGAGATTTTCCTGGGAAGATAAAAATGTTTTGAAAACTAGAGACAGGTGGTTGGAGCATAATATTAAGACTGCGCTAAATGCTACTGAACTGCAAAACTAGAAAATGGTTCATTGTACGCTGTGTGAATTTCATTTCCAGTGCTAAAAGGGCAGACCGGGAAGCAGATGTTCTTTCTTTCACATTCTTTCCATACTATCTTCTGCAGCTTGAAGCCAATTTGAGGGAAGTGTTCCTCCCTTTATGGCTGCTGTAGTTCACACTTTTCAGCCCATCCCATAAAGAACACTGAAGAATTACTTCATCCCATGCAGGATGCTTCAGAATCTATTCAGATGCTTGCCTCTCTACAAGGAAATAGGAGTAGTTCCCCAATAGAAACTATTGTTTCCTTTAATGTGTAGGGAAGATATATTTTTCTTTTTTTCCCTATTAGTCAAGTGAGTAGCAAAATGTTCTCTGGGTTTCTAATAACCTGGTCTTCAACTTAAGAGTAAGAGGTAGGTACTTTGGCACTTTTACAAAGGTTCTTAGGAGGCAATGCTTTGACAGAAAGAGCAAATGACAATTCTTGTCTTGTCTCATAAGCTACTGTTTGTCATCAGCGGACATAGATTTAATTACTTGACTCATTTTTAATATAATCACTTGAAATCCACTATGATTTTTCAGCCATGTCCCCATATACAGCAAAAGCAGGGCAAAGAGTAGGAAGACCCAGAACCCAGGAAGAAAAAGTGAGTTTGATAAGAGCCAATTTGGAGAAGAGATTAGAACACTACACAGATGACATTAAATGTATTTTTCTCTCTGGGACGCTTCAACAATGAAAGGCTACTTGCTACATATGTTTAAAGGATAAACTGATTTGCTTTTAAAAATGGCTTGAGTCTTAAATCACTGCTTTCCAGCATAGCAGGGGTAGAAAATTATGATATAGACTCAGATTCCTGAACATAAAAAGTCCTGTTGAGTGCTGGTGGCAACAGCTATACTACTGTTCTTTAGTAATTCCCCTTGATCAAAGATTTATGTGGCAGACAAAACTGGAAAAGCTCCTCATAAAAGGGTAATTCCTAGTAACTTATTATCTCCACTACTGTCATCTGCTAGCAACTTTAGTCTCACCATCAAATTGCAAAGCATAGAATTACACCTATATCTCTTCCCAGACATCATGGAAATCAAGTAACTTTTTGTTTTTAATGAGGTCAACATGGATTATTCTCTGCCATGAGTGGATGAAGGGGAGATTGCTAGTAAAAATGCTGTAGGAACAACTGGCATAATGTTAATTCCAATACAGATTTGGAACATTGCATCCTTAATTTCATTTGTTTTTTCCAATGGTCATGTGTGGATGTGAGAGTTGGATTATGAAGAAAGCTGAGCACCGAACAATTGATGCTTTTGAACTGTGGTGTTGGAGAAGACTCTTGAGAGTCCTTTGTACTGCAAAGAGATCCAACCAGTCCATTCTGAAGGAGATACCCAGCCCTGGGATTTCTTTGGAAGGAATGATGCTACAGCTGAAACTCCAGTACTTTGGCACTAATGCGAAGAATCCAGTACTTTGGCCACCTCATGCTGAAGAGTTGACTCATTGGAAAAGACTCTGATGCTGGGAGGGATTGAGGGCAGGAGGAGAAGGGGACGAACAGAGGATGAGATGGCTGGATGGCATCACTGACTCGATGGACGTGAGTCTGAGGTGAACTCTGGGTGTTGGTGATGGACAGGGAGGCCTGGTGTGCTGCGATTCATGGCGTCACAAAGAGTCGGACACGACTGAGTGACTGACTGAACTGAACTGAACTGAAGGAAGGACTGTAATTTTAGGACATTTCAGCGTTTTTTAAAGATAGCAACTTAAGACCAAAATAAAATATATAGGTGCATGGTGCAAACCTGTCAGGTACATACCTCAAACTTTCGACGATTCTCATAAATTGGAATGATCAACTTGGAAATTTCAGAAATTACTTTGATAACGCTCTGCTTTCCATAAGCCATCCACACAATGTTCCAGCAACTCCAGCAAAACTTCCTGCATTGAGAAAAAAATGTAATGAGGAATTATGAGATAATTTAGAGCTTTGGGCAAATTAGTTTTGAACTATTTAAATGAATAAAAAAACAGAATGTACTACATTTAAGGAATGTACAGAAGGAGTATTGTTGTGTGACTATATTTTCTAAATGACATACTCTGAAATATTTGGTATTGAAACCACATTCTTAAAAGTATGAAATGAATATTGACAATAGTAAACTACTATTTACTTGGTTTTGCATAAAATCAAGATGTAATCCATAGTTACAAATGGTTAACATGTTGAGAAGTATTTTCCAAACTGAGGATATTAAATTTCTAGCACAGTAAATAACACTAAGCTTATAAAGTTCCATGATTTTTGCTTTCTACTAAAATTATATTTACACACAGTTAATAGAGTCTTAAGGGAATTTCACAATTTTCAAGCTGCTACATCAGTGACATCAGTGTTCATTAAATGATGTGATTTTGGTCTCAATTCCTTAACTGTTGGGTTCTAAAACTAGTGAGAATGATAATATAATATCTCAAGATAGAGATCTCCTTGCCATAATAGCAGCTTCTATAAAACAACCATCATCTGATGTTCTCCACAAGAAACAGATGATGCCAATTACTCATACTATCCATAAGTCTGAACAGTGTGTTTCTATCTTAAAGAGATGAATTTCAGACCTATAGAAGTGACTGCTACAATGCCTCTTAAAGTATGTCTGTAGTCAATTCTGACTTCATCTCTTTTCTAAACTAGCTCTTTCCCTTGCATTTCCTACCTAGCCAGGGGTCATATCCTATAGACTCTGAACTAGAAAACTAAAAGCAATTTTGACTTTACTCTTTGTTGTAAGTTGAACTGTGTCCCTCACAAAGATATGCTGAAGCCCTAACTCCCACTGCCTCCAAATGTAAACCTTATTTGGAAATAGGGTCACTGGTGATAACGATGAGTGAAGTTGATGTCATACTTGAGTGTCTTACTTGCAGCAGTGATTTACTGGGTGAGCCTTACTCCAAAAGGACAGAGACAAACAGGGAGAGCACCATGTGACTACAGAGGCAGTGACTGGAGTAATGTCCCTCGAGCCAAGGAAATCCAAGACCAGCAGCCACCATCAGAGCTAGGAGGAGGCAAGGAAGGCTGCTACCCAGAGTCTCAGAGGAACAGGGCCCTGCTGACACCTTGATTTCCAACCTCTGCACTCTAGAACTGTAGACAATAAAGTTCTATTGTCTTAAATCACCCAGTTTGTGTACGTTGTTTATGGCAACTCTGGGAAACGAATACACCCTCAGTCTTGACTCATCCTCTAATCAGTTCATCATCCAAGTTCTGCCACTTTCACTTCCCAAATATTTCTCAAATCTGACCCCTTCCTCTCCATTTCTACACTCATTTCTAAGGTTCAAGATGTCATTACTGTTTTCTAACAGATCTTCCTGCCTCCAGCCTTGGCACTTTCAAATCTATCCTCCACAAATCTGCCAGAGGGTTTTGATTAAAATCCAAACCAGACTACATCCCTCTTCCCTTGTAATCTCATGGCTCCCCATGCATTTGCCAGAACTAAGGACAAATTCCTTCATTTGGCACATAAGGTTTGCAGCGATCTGGCTGATAGTTTATAAAATCATCACTCCTCAAGCTAGCCTTGTACTTTATGTCCAGCAGTGATGAACTACTATTAGTTTGTCGGAAGCACCATGGTGTTGTCTTAACTTTGTGCCTTTGTCCACTCTGTACCCTCGTGTCCTTTAATCCCTTTCACTTAGCTAACCCTGTAAGAAAAATTAGATTTCACTTCTTCCAGGATCCTTCGCCTGATTAACACAGAGTAGCGACACAAGAGGCCTATTTTTCTTACTATGATACTACATTGGGTGGATATTTATCACTATATTTGCCCGTTATATAAGTATCTGACTTTACAAGTAGGCTGTGACTCTTTAAGTGTAGGGACAACATATTTATTATACTGTATTTTTCAGTCACTAGCAGGGTGGTTAGTAAATAGATGTTCATTAAATGTTGCTACTTGAATAATCTATATATTAGCATTTAATAGCTAAATTTTCTATCAACAGTTAGAAAAGGAGGAAGTCCGGTAAATTTAAAAAAAATCTATTAAAACCTAGTAATGTTTGTCCCAGGAATGTAAAGTTGGTTTTACAATTAGGAAAAAACTCCAATGTAAACAGAAAGAGCCATGTAAACAGAATAAAAGAGAAAAACGTGATGGTCTAGCAATAGTTGCAGAAAAAAGAATTTGCAAAAATTCATATTCCTTCATAGTGTTAAAAAAGAATCCACCAGAATAGGGAATCGAAGAGATTGTTCTCATTCTGATAAAGAGCATTTATTAAAAACCTGCAGCCTGAACACACTTCTCCTCATTTGGGAACAAGTCAAACTGTCTGCTCTTATCATTTCTATTCAACATTGTGCTGAAGGTGCTAACCAGCGTAATAAGGCAAGAGAGAAAGAAAGAGAGAAGGGAAAGAGATCAGGAAATGTGAAACTATCTTTCGTGCAGATGACATGATGGTGTATGTAGAAAATCCTAAGGAATATACAAACTAGTAAAACAAGTAGGAGGATTTAGCAAGGTTGCAGATCATAAGATCACCATATAGAATCCTGTATTTATGTATGCTGCTGTTGCTGCTGCTGCTATGTCGCGCAGGTCATGTCCGGCTCTGTGCGACCCCACAGTCGGCAGCCCAGCAGGCTCCTCTGTCCCTGGGATTCTCCAGGCAAGAATACTGGAGTGGGTTGCCATTTCCTTCTCCAATGAGTGAAAGTGAAAAGTAAAAGTTAAGTCGTTCAGTCGTGTCTGACTCTCAGCGACCCCATGGACCAAGCTTACCAGGCTCCTCTGTCCATGGGATTCTCCTGGCAAGATTACTGGAGTGGGTTGCCATTGCTTGTTCCAATTTATGTATACTAGCAACAACAAATTGAAAAATAAGATTAAAAACCCAAACAATACTATTTCCAGCAGCATCAGAACATCCATTATCTAACAAAATATCCAGGAAAGGACTTCTACTCTGAAAAAGCTCAAAATATTGCTGGGTGAAATTAAAAAGGTAAATAAGACTTGATTGAAAGACTCAGTATTGTTCAAGCTATCCATTCTCCATGTAGTGATATATAAATGTAACAAAAAGCTCGACAAAGCTTCCAGCAGGCTATTTTGAGGAAAGAGAGAAGATGATCTGAAATTCTATATGGAAATCAAAGGATACAGAATAGCCCAAGTGACTTTGAAAAAGAACAAAGTTAAAGGACTAACACTATATTATTCCATAACTGACAAACATGCAGCAATCAAGAGTGTGATATTGGTATCAACATGGTCAAATAGATCAGTGGCACAAAACAGAGTCTAGAAATAGATCACAAACATATAAAGAACTGAAATTTAACTAAGGTGCCAAAGCAATTCACCAGGGGTGAAAGAAGTTTTATTTCTCCCCAAATGGTGTGGACAATGTAAAATACCTGTCTACAAAAAATGAATCTTGACTTCTATCTCATTATATGCTGAAAAATGAATTCTAAAGAGATTATAGACCCAAACATAAAACTCAGGAACAAAGTTCATAGCAGAACATGTCAGGCAATATCTTCACAGTAGGTAAGAAAGGATTTTCAGACCAAATATACACATAAATAAACCATAAAAAAGAGTCAATTGGACTTTATCAAAACCAAAACTTTCTGCTCAATAAAAGACTTAGTGAAGAAAATACATAAATGAATCCAACACTGGTAAATAATCTGCAGCACATATATCTGACGATGGCTTATATCCAGAATATAGAAATAACCCCATAAATCAACAACAAAAGAATAATGTAATTTCTAAAATGGCAAAGAATTGAACAAACATTCCACAAAAGATAAATGAAAGACAAAGACCGTGTGAAAAATGCTCAACACCATTAGGCATTAGAGAAATGAGTGAGATACCACTTCATGGGATGGCAAAATACGAAAAGATTAGCAACAGCTAATGGTGGTGAGGAAGTGAAGCAGCTGGAACTCTCATCCATTGTTGGTGGGATATAAAATGGCCAACCACTTTTAAAAACTGACAATTTCATATAAAGTTACATAGAAAACTTCCCAGGAACCAGCAGGGTATTTACTCAAGAAAAAATTAAAGCATATGTCCATAAAAGGTCACAGATAAGAATGTTTAAAGCAGCCTCATTGATAACAGTCCCAAACTGGAAGCAATCCAAAATCCTTCCACTGGAGAATGGGTTTTAAAATATTATATCGAGAGAATAGAATATTTAGCCATGAAGAAGAACTTATGATTTACTCCACAACATGGATGTATCTCAAAAAATTTCTGCCAACCAAAACAGAAGATACAAAAGGTAGATACTGAATGATTTCATTTTTATGACACCAAATACTGTTAAAACTAATCTACATCAGATATTGGGGCTGGGCAGACTGACGGGAAATGGGCAATGGAACTTTCTGGGCTAATGCACATGTTCTACTTTTTGGTTTCTCATGATAATGTGTTACCATGGTGTTATATGGGTGTAGACAACTGTCAAAATCCATCAAGTTGTCCACCTAATATGTGTGCATTTTACTGTATATTAATTTATCTTTAAAACTATTTCAACTCAAAAGTCAGAAATGCAGTCTTAAAAAACAAATTAAATTATTAATGGTTAATTCACCTACTTAAAGAAGCCACTAAATGAACAATAGTTTGTATCTTTCATTTCAATGAAACTTGTAAATCAGTGGCAATTTTCCATTGGCTAGGGCACGAGGAGGGAGAAGGCAATGGCACCCCCACTCCAGTGCTCTTACCTGGAAAATCCCATGGGCAGAGGAACCTGGTGGGCTGCAGTCCATGGGGTCGCTAGGAGTCGGACATGACTGAGCGACTTCATTTTCACTTTTCACTTTCATGCATTGGAGAAGGAAATGGCAACCCACTCCAGTGTTCCTGCCTGGAGAATCCCAGGGACCCCTGGTGGGCTGCCGTCTCTGGGGTCGCACAGAGTCGGACACGACTGAAGCGACTTTGCAGCAGCAGCAGCAGCAGGGCACGAGGAAGAAGCCCTATTATATAAACCGAAACATAAAATGGCACTATGGAGAATATGATTCTATCTGTATACCTGAAATGAAAAGCACATATAAATTATTACTGTAGAACACAAGAGAGTTCCAACAAATGTGTTTACATAGGAAACTGATTATAGTTCTTGAGTAATAAGAAATATTACTACTTTCCGTTAGAGCACAAAAAAGGGTCAGGCTTAAGGCCACTTCTATGAAGAAGCTGAAGCTGCTGTTTGGAAAAAAGGACATAACTGCAGTTGTGCTAATCCATTTATCTCCATGAACTCCCTGGAATCTTCCTGCTCTGAGCCCACACAAACTGGAGATCTTACAAAAAATCATCTAAGTCTAACTAAAACCCCAAAAATGAATTAATTTACCCCAGGCTTCACAGTCAAGCAATGAACTGGGATTAAAATTCAAGGATCTGATTCTCTGTTATGATTAATTGATCCAGCAAACACGTTTTAAACATCAAGTCTTCTAAGTTCTGGGAGTAAAAGCCAAGTTTACTATCTAGTTGGTCAGTGAGAAAGCCTGACATTTACGTAGCACCTAATCACTTATAAAGAACCTTCATGCTTATTGTGAAGTGATAAGGATAGTATTATTATCTTTATTTATTTTTTCACTTAAGAAATATCTATTGATTTCATACTATGTGCTAATCATTTGGGGCTTCCCTGGTGGTGCAGATGCTGAAGAATCTGCCTACAATGCAGGAGACCCAGGTTTGATCCCTGGGTCGGGAAGAGACCCTGGAGAAGAAATGGCAACCCACTCCAGCATTTTTGAGGCTAGACGGGCTCCTACTGTTATGAATCTTTTTATTTAATTGGAGGATAATCGCTTTACAATGTAGTGTTCATTTCTGCACACAACATGAGTCAGTCATTAACTGTGTGTGTGTGTGTGTGTGTGTGTATACATACCCTCTCTCTGAGCCTCCTCTCCCCCCCCAGTTCCTAGCCCTCTAGTCATCACGGAGCACCGGGTTGAGCTCCCTGTGTATACAGCAACTTCCCACTAGCTATCTGTTTTACATATGGTCAGGTATATGTTTTAATGCTACTCTCTCAATTCATCCCACCCTCTCTTTCCCCCGACTGTGTCCACAAGTCTGCTCTCTACATCTGTGC